>NW_027062946.1:0-61980 GCF_032884065.1 Artemia franciscana
GAATGTTGTATATTCGCAAGTTTTACGTAGTTAAAACCATATATATATATATATATATATATATATATATATATATATATATATATATATATATATATATATATATATATATATATATATATATATATATATATATATATATATATATATATATATATATATATATATATATATATATATATATATACATATATATATATATATATATATATATATATATATATATATATATATATATATATATATATATATATATATATATATCTATATTCACAGGTGGGACATAGGGACACAACTACAATGGCGCGTAACTATTATGGCGCGTAACGACTTACGCGCGCGGGGGGGCTTGGGGGGGGGGTTTCGCGAAGCGCCCCCACCAACTAGGTGTTGGGGTGGCGCGAAGTGCCACCCCAACAGCTAGTATATATATATATATATATATATATATATATATATATATATATATATATATATATATATATATATATATATATATATATATATATATATATCTTCTATATATATAAAAATAAGTTGTCTGTGTGTGGATCTGTGGATGGATCAGGTGACGTCACCTGAAAAAACTGGATCAGGTGACGTCAAAACTGAAAAAACTAAAAAAAGGCAAAAACTACAAAAAAAACTAAAAACTAATAAAAAAAATAAAAAAGCTAAAAAACTAAAAAAACTAAAAAAGGCAAAAACTACAAAAAAAACTAAAAACTAATAAAAAAGCTAAAAAACTAAAAAAACTAAAAAAAAGGCAAAAACTACAAAAAAAAACTAAAAACCAATAAAAAAAATAAAAAAGCTAAAAAACTAAAAAAACTAAAAAAAGGTAAAAAACTAAAAAAACTAAAAACTAAAAAAACTAAAAAAAAGGAAAAAAACTGAAAAATAAGCTAAAATAAAGGTAAAAACCAATAAAAAACTAAAAAAAAACTGAAAAAACTAAAAAAAAATTTCATCTAAAAAACTAAAAAAACTAAAAAAGGTAAAAACTAAAAGAACTAAAAAAGAAAAAAATAAATGACGACACTCAAAGAGAAAGCGACCAGGACAAAAGGAATGTCCGATTAGCAATCAACAAAGCACCGGGACACAGGGAGTATAAATGACGACCAGGACATAAGTAAAAAAAAAACTAACAAAACTAAAAAGAAGGTAAAAACTACAAAAAAAACTAAAAAGAAAAAAAAACTAAAAACTAAAAAATCTAAAAATCTAAATAAACTAAAAAAGAAAAAAAAGGAAAAAAATAAAGGAGAAAAACAAAACTTAAAAAAGGCAAAAACTACAAAAAAACTAAAAACTAATAAAAAAAAAGTAAAAAAGCTAAAAAACTAAAAAAACTAAAAAAACTAAAAAAAGGTAAAAAACTAAAAAAAATAAAAAATAAAAAATAACTAAAAAAAAGGAAAAAACTGAAAAAAAAGCTAAAATAAATGTAAAAACCAATAAAAAACTAAAAAGAAAAAAAGGAAAAAAACTAAAAAAAATTTTCATCTAAAAAACTAAAAAAAACTAAAAAAGGTAAAAACTAAAAGAACTAAAAAAGAAAAAAATAAATGACGACACTCAAAGAGAAAGCGACCAGGACAAAAGGAATGTTCGATTAGCAATCAACAAAGCACCGGGACACAGGGAGTATAAATGACGACCAGGACATAAGTAAAAAAAAACTAACAAAACTAAAAAGAAGGTAAAAACTACAAAAAAAACTAAAAAGAAAAAAAAACTAAAAACTAAAAAATCTAAAAATCTAAATAAACTAAAAAAGAAAAAAAAGGAAAAAAATAAAAGAGAAAAACAAAACTTAAAAAAAGGCAAAAACTACAAAAAAACTAAAAACTAATAAAAAAAGTAAAAAAGCTAAAAAACTAAAAAAACTAAAAAAAACTAAAAAAAGGTAAAAAACTAAAAAAAATAAAAAATAAAAAATAACTAAAAAAAAGGAAAAAACTGAAAAATAAGCTAAAATAAATGTAAAAACCAATAAAAAACTAAAAAGAAAAAAAGGAAAAAAACTAAAAAAAATTTTCATCTAAAAAACTAAAAAAAACTAAAAAAGGTAAAAACTAAAAGAACTAAAAAAGAAAAAAATAAATGACGACACTCAAAGAGAAAGCGACCAGGACAAAAGGAATGTTCGATTAGCAATCAACAAAGCACCGGGACACAGGGAGTATAAATGACGACCAGGACATAAGTAAAAAAAAACTAACAAAACTAAAAAGAAGGTAAAAACTACAAAAAAAACTAAAAAGAAAAAAAAACTAAAAACTAAAAAATCTAAAAATCTAAATAAACTAAAAAAGAAAAAAAAGGAAAAAAATAAAAGAGAAAAACAAAACTTAAAAAAAGGCAAAAACTACAAAAAAACTAAAAACTAATAAAAAAAGTAAAAAAGCTAAAAAACTAAAAAAACTAAAAAAAACTAAAAAAAGGTAAAAAACTAAAAAAAATAAAAAATAAAAAATAACTAAAAAAAAGGAAAAAACTGAAAAATAAGCTAAAATAAATTTAAAAACCAATAAAAAACTAAAAAGAAAAAAAGGAAAAAACTAAAAAAAAATTTTCATCTAAAAAACTAAAAAAAACTAAAAAAGGTAAAAACTAAAAGAACTAAAAAAGAAAAAAATAAATGACGACACTCAAAGAGAAAGCGACCAGGACAAAAGGAATGTTCGATTAGCAATCAACAAAGCACCGGGACACAGGGAGTATAAATGACGACCAGGACATAAGTAAAAAAAAAAATAACAAAACTAAAAAGAAGGTAAAAACTACAAAAAAACTAAAAATAAAAAAAAATAAAAACTAATAAAAAAACTAAAAAATCTAAAAATCTAAATAAACTAAAAAAGAAAAAAAAGGAAAAAAATAAAGGAGAAAAACAAAACTAAAAAACGAATGTATATACAGACCGGGACACCGGGATACAAATGACGACCGGGACACAGGGAATATAAATGACGACCGGGACACAGGGACACAACTACAACGGGGACACCGGGGGAAACAGGGGGATATAAATGACGACCGGGACACCGGGACAGGGAATGGTCGATTAGCAATCACCATCAACAAAGCTCAAGGGCAATCATTAGAATCATGAGGTATAGATCTGAATACAGATTGTTTTCCCATGGACCATTATATGTTGCATGTTCAAGATTCGGTAAACCTGACAATCTATTTATATGCAAAAACAATGGGACAGCAAAGAATGTTGTATATTCGCAAGTTTTACGTAGTTAAAACCATATATATATATATATATATATATATATATATATATATATATATATATATATATATATATATATATATATATATATATATATATATATATATATATATATATATATATCTTCTATATATATAAAAATAAGTTGTCTGTCCGTTACGCCAGATTATATCTATATATATAAAAATAAGTTGTCTGTGTGTGGATCTGTGGATGGATCAGGTGACATCACCTGAAAAAACTGGATCAGGTGACGTCAAAACTGAAAAAAACTAAAAAAAGGCAAAAACTACAAAAAAAACTAAAAACTAATAAAAAAAATAAAAAAGCTAAAAAACTAAAAAAACAAAAAAAGGCAAAAAACTACAAAAAAAAACTAAAAACTAATAAAAAAGCAAAAAAAAATAAAAAAAAACGAAAAAAACGCAACAACTACAAAAAAACTAAAAACTAATAAAAAAAAATCAAAAAGCTAAAAAACTAAAAAAACTAAAAAAACTAAAAAAAAAGGTAAAAAACTAAAAAAAAACTAAAAACTAAAAAAACTAAAAAAAGGAAAAAACTGAAAAATAAGCTAAAATAAAGGTAAAAACCAATAAAAAACTAAAAAAAAACTGAAAAAACTAAAAAAAGGCAAAAACTACAAAAAAAACTAAAAACTAATAAAAAAAAGTAAAAAAGCTAAAAAACTAAAAAACTAAAAAAACTAAAAAAAGGTAAAAAACTAAAAAAAATAAAAAATAAAAAAAACTAAAAAAAAGGAAAAAACTGAAAAATAAGCTAAAATAAAGGTAAAAACCAATAAAAAACTAAAAAGAAAAAAAGGAAAAAACTAAAAAAAATTTTCATCTAAAAAACTAAAAAAAACTAAAAAAGGTAAAAACTAAAAGAACTAAAAAAGAAAAAATAAATGACGACACTCAAAGAGAAAGCGACCAGGACAAAAGGAATGTTCGATTAGCAATCAACAAAGCACCGGGACACAGGGAGTATAAATGACGACCAGGACATAAGTAAAAAAAAAACTATCTATATATATAAAAATAAGTTGTCTGTGGATCTGTGGATCGTGGATCAGGTGACGTCACCTGAAAAAACTGGATCAGGTGACGTCAAAACTGAAAAAACTAAAAAAAGGCAAAAACTACAAAAAAACTAAAAACTAATAAAAAAAATAAAAAAGCTAAAAAACTAAAAAAACTAAAAAAAGGCAAAAACTACAAAAAAAACTAAAAACTAATAAAAAAGCTAAAAAACTAAAAAAACTAAAAAAAGGCAAAAACTACAAAAAAAAAACTAAAAACTAATAAAAAAAATAAAAAAGCTAAAAAACTAAAAAAACTAAAAAAACTAAAAAAAGGTAAAAAACTAAAAAAACTAAAAACTAAAAAAAACTAAAAGAAACTAAAAAACTGAAAAATAAGCTAAAATAAAGGTAAAAACTAATAAAAAACTAAAAAAAAAACTGAAAAAACTAAAAAAAGGCAAAAACTACAAAAAAACTAAAAACTAATAAAAAAAGTAAAAAAGCTAAAAAACTAAAAAAAAATAAAAAAACTAAAAAAAACTAAAAAAAGGTAAAAAACTAAAAAAAAAAAAAAATAAAAAAAAAACAAAAAAAAAGGAAAAAACTGAAAAATAAGCTAAAATAAAGGTAAAAACCAATAAAAAACTAAAAAGAAAAAAAAGGAAAAAACTAAAAAAATTTTCATCTAAAAAACTAAAAAAAAACTAAAAAAGGTAAAAACTAAAAGAACTAAAAAAGAAAAAAATAAATGACGACACTCAAAGAGAAAGCGACCAGGCCAAAAGGAATGTTCGATTAGCAATCAACAAAGCAAAGGGACACAGGGAGTATAAATGACGACCAGGACATAAGTAAAAAAAAAAACTAACAAAACTAAAAAGAAGGTAAAAACTACAAAAAAAACTAAAAAGAAAAAAAACTAAAAACTAATAAAAAACTAAAAAAATCTAAAAATCTAAATAAACTAAAAAAGAAAAAAAAGGAAAAAAATAAAGGAGAAAAACAAAACTAAAAAACGAATGTATATATAGACCGGTACACCGGGATTCAAATGACGACCGGGACACAGGGAATATAAATGACGACCGGGACACAGGGACACAACTACAACGGGGACACCGGGGGAAACAGGGGGATATAAATGACGACCGGGACAAAAAAACTAAAAAGAAAAAAAACTAAAAACTAATAAAAAAACTAAAAAATCTAAAAATCTAAATAAGCTAAAAAAGAAAAAAATGAAAAAAATAAAGGAGAAAAACAAAACTAAAAAACGAATGTATATACAGACCGGGACACCGGGATACAAATGACGACCGGGACACAGGGAATATAAATGACGACCGGGACACAGGGACACAACTACAACGGGGACACCGGGGGAAACAGGGGGATATAAATGACGACCGGGACACCGGGACAGGGAATGGTCGATTAGCAATCACCATCAACAAAGCTCAAGGGCAATCATTAGAATCATGAGGTATAGATCTGAATACAGATTGTTTTCCCATGGACCATTATATGTTGCATGTTCAAGAGTCGGTAAACCTGACAATCTATTTATATGCAAAGACAATGGGACAGCAAAGAATGTTGTATATTCGCAAGTTTTACGTAGTTAAAACCATATATATATATATATATCTATATATATAAAAATAAGTTGTCTGTCTGTCTGTGGATGGATCAGGTGACGTCACCTGAAAAAACTGGATCAGGTGACGTCAAAACTGAAAAAACTAAAAAAAGGCAAAAACTACAAAAAAACTAAAAACTAATAAAAAAAATAAAAAAGCTAAAAAACTAAAAAAACTAAAAAAAGGCAAAAACTACAAAAAAAACTGAAAACTAATAAAAAAGCTAAAAAACTAAAAAACTAAAAAAAGGCAAAAACTACAAAAAAAAACTAAAAACTAATAAAAAAAATAAAAAAGCTAAAAAACTAAAAAAACTAAAAAAACTAAAAAAAGGTAAAAAACTAAAAAAACTAAAAACTAAAAAAAACTAAAAAAAAGGAAAAAACTGAAAAATAAGCTAAAATAAAGGTAAAAAACCAATAAAAAACTAAAAAAAAAACCGAAAAAACTAAAAAAAGGCAAAAACTACAAAAAAAAACTAAAAACTAATAAAAAAAGTAAAAAAGCTAAAAAACTAAAAAAACTAAAAAAACTAAAAAAAGGTAAAAAACTAAAAAAAAAAAATAAAAAAAAACTAAAAAAAAGGAAAAAACTGAAAAATAAGCTAAAATAAAGGTAAAAACCAATAAAAAACTAAAAAGAAAAAAAGGAAAAAACTAAAAAAAATTTTCATCTAAAAAACTAAAAAAAACTAAAGAAGGTAAAAACTAAAAGAACTAAAAAAGAAAAAAATAAATGACGAAACTCAAAGAGAAAGCGACCAGGACAAAAGGAATGTTCGATTAGCAATCAACAAAGCACCGGGACACAGGGAGTATAAATGACGACCAGGACATAAGTAAAAAAAAAACTATCTATATATATAAAAATAAGTTGTCTGTGGATCTGTGGATCGTGGATCAGGTGACGTCACCTGAAAAAACTGGATCAGGTGACGTCAAAACTGAAAAAACTAAAAAAAGGCAAAAAACTACAAAAAAAACTAAAAACTAATAAAAAAATAAAAAAGCTAAAAAACTAAAAAAACTAAAAAAAGGCAAAAACTACAAAAAAAACTAAAAACTAATAAAAAAGCTAAAAAACTAAAAAATCTAAAAAAAAGGCAAAAACTACAAAAAAAACTAAAAACTAATAAAAAAAATAAAAAAGCAAAAAAACTAAAAAAACTAAAAAAACTAAAAAAGGTAAAAAACTAAAAAAACTAAAAACTAAAAAAAACTAAAAAAATGGAAAAAAACTGAAAAATAAGCTAAAATAAAGGTAAAAACCAATAAAAAACTAAAAAAAAACTGAAAAAACTAAAAAAAGGCAAAAACTACAAAAAAACTAAAAACTAATAAAAAAAGTAAAAAAGCTAAAAAACTAAAAAAACTAAAAAAACTAAAAAAACTAAAAAAAGGTAAAAAACTAAAAAAAAATAAAAAATAAAAAAAAAACTAAAAAAAAAAGCAAAAAACTGAAAAATAAGCTAACATAAAGGTAAAAACCAATAAAAAACTAAAAAGAAAAAAAGGAAAAAACTAAAAAAAATTTTCATCTAAAAAACTAAAAAAAACTAAAAAAGGTAAAAACTAAAAGAACTAAAAAAGAAAAAAATAAATGACGACACTCAAAGAGAAAGCGACCAGGCCAAAAGGAATGTTCGATTAGCAATCAACAAAGCAAAGGGACACAGGGAGTATAAATGACGACCAGGACATAAGTAAAAAAAAAAACTAACAAAACTAAAAAGAAGGTAAAAACTACAAAAAAACTAAAAAGAAAAAAAACTAAAAACTAATAAAAAACTAAAAAATCTAAAAATCTAAATAAACTAAAAAAGAAAAAAAAGGAAAAAAATAAAGGAGAAAAACAAAACTAAAAAACGAATGTATATATAGACCGGTACACCGGGATTCAAATGACGACCGGGACACAGGGAATATAAATGACGACCGGGACACAGGGACACAACTACAACGGGGACACCAGGGGAAACAGGGGGATATAAATGACGACCGGGACAAAAAAACTAAAAAGAAAAAAAAACTAAAAACTAATAAAAAAACTAAAAAATCTAAAAATCTAAATAAGCTAAAAAAGAAAAAAAAAATGAAAAAAATAAAGGAGAAAAACAAAACTAAAAAACGAATGTATATACAGACCGGGACACCGGGATACAAATGACGACCGGGACACAGGGAATATAAATGACGACCGGGACACAGGGACACAACTACAACGGGGACACCGGGGGAAACAGGGGGATATAAATGACGACCGGGACACCGGGACAGGGAATGGTCGATTAGCAATCACCATCAACAAAGCTCAAGGGCAATCATTAGAATCATGAGGTATAGATCTGAATACAGATTGTTTTCCCATGGACCATTATATGTTGCATGTTCAAGAGTCGGTAAACCTGACAATCTATTTATATGCAAAGACAATGGGACAGCAAAGAATGTTGTATATTCGCAAGTTTTACGTAGTTAAAACCATATATATATATATATCTATATATATAAAAATAAGTTGTCTGTCTGTCTGTGGATGGATCAGGTGACGTCACCTGAAAAAACTGGATCAGGTGACGTCAAAACTGAAAAAACTAAAAAAAGGCAAAAACTACAAAAAAACTAAAAACTAATAAAAAAAATAAAAAAGCTAAAAAACTAAAAAAACTAAAAAAAGGCAAAAACTACAAAAAAAACTAAAAACTAATAAAAAAGCTAAAAAACTAAAAAACTAAAAAAAGGCAAAAACTACAAAAAAAACTAAAAACTAATAAAAAAAATAAAAAAGCTAAAAAACTAAAAAAACTAAAAAAACTAAAAAAAGGTAAAAAACTAAAAAAACTAAAAACTAAAAAAAACTAAAAAAAAGGAAAAAACTGAAAAATAAGCTAAAATAAAGGTAAAAACCAATAAAAAACTAAAAAGAAAAAAAGGAAAAAACTAAAAAAAATTTCATCTAAAAAACTAAAAAAAAACTAAAAAAGGTAAAAACTAAAAGAACTAAAAAAGAAAAAAATAAATGACGACACTCAAAGAGAAAGCGACCAGGCCAAAAGGAATGTTCGATTAGCAATCAACAAAGCAAAGGGACACAGGGAGTATAAATGACGACCAGGACATAAGTAAAAAAAAACTAACAAAACTAAAAAGAAGGTAAAAACTACAAAAAAACTAAAAAGAAAAAAAACTAAAAACTAATAAAAAACTAAAAAATCTAAAAATCTAAATAAACTAAAAAAGAAAAAAAAGGAAAAAAATAAAGGAGAAAAACAAAACTAAAAAACGAATGTATATATAGACCGGTACACCGGGATTCAAATGACGACCGGGACACAGGGAATATAAATGACGACCGGGACACAGGGACACAACTACAACGGGGACACCGGGGGAAACAGGGGGATATAAATGACGACCGGGACAAAAAAACTAAAAAGAAAAAAAAACTAAAAACTAATAAAAAAACTAAAAAATCTAAAAATCTAAATAAGCTAAAAAAGAAAAAAAAATGAAAAAAAATAAAGGAGAAAAACAAAACTAAAAAACGAATGTATATACAGACCGGGACACCGGGATACAAATGACGACCGGGACACAGGGAATATAAATGACGACCGGGACACAGGGACACAACTACAACGGGGACACCGGGGGAAACAGGGGGATATAAATGACGACCGGGACACCGGGACAGGGAATGGTCGATTAGCAATCACCATCAACAAAGCTCAAGGGCAATCATTAGAATCATGAGGTATAGATCTGAATACAGATTGTTTTCCCATGGACCATTATATGTTGCATGTTCAAGAGTCGGTAAACCTGACAATCTATTTATATGCAAAGACAATGGGACAGCAAAGAATGTTGTATATTCGCAAGTTTTACGTAGTTAAAACCATATATATATATATATCTATATATATAAAAATAAGTTGTCTGTCTGTCTGTGGATGGATCAGGTGACGTCACCTGAAAAAACTGGATCAGGTGACGTCAAAACTGAAAAAAACTAAAAAAAGGCAAAAACTACAAAAAAACTAAAAACTAATAAAAAAAATAAAAAAGCTAAAAAACTAAAAAAACTAAAAAAAGGCAAAAACTACAAAAAAAACTAAAAACTAATAAAAAAGCTAAAAAACTAAAAAACTAAAAAAAGGCAAAAACTACAAAAAAAAACTAAAAACTAATAAAAAAAATAAAAAAGCTAAAAAACTAAAAAAACTAAAAAAAACTAAAAAAAGGTAAAAAACTAAAAAAACTAAAAACTAAAAAAAAACTAAAAAAAGGAAAAAACTGAAAAATAAGCTAAAATAAAGGTAAAAACCAATAAAAAACTAAAAAAAAAAACTGAAAAAACTAAAAAAAGGCAAAAACTACAAAAAAAAACTAAAAACTAATAAAAAAAGTAAAAAAGCTAAAAAACTAAAAAAACTAAAAAAACTAAAAAAAGGTAAAAAACTAAAAAAAAAATAAAAAAAAACTAAAAAAAAGGAAAAAAACTGAAAAATAAGCTAAAATAAAGGTAAAAACCAATAAAAAACTAAAAAGAAAAAAAGGAAAAAACTAAAAAAAATTTTCATCTAAAAAACTAAAAAAAACTAAAAAAGGTAAAAACTAAAAGAACTAAAAAAGAAAAAAATAAATGACGAAACTCAAAGAGAAAGCGACCAGGACAAAAGGAATGTTCGATTAGCAATCAACAAAGCACCGGGACACAGGGAGTATAAATGACGACCAGGACATAAGTAAAAAAAAAAACTATCTATATATATAAAAATAAGTTGTCTGTGGATCTGTGGATCGTGGATCAGGTGACGTCACCTGAAAAAACTGGATCAGGTGACGTCAAAACTGAAAAAACTAAAAAAAGGCAAAAACTACAAAAAAAACTAAAAACTAATAAAAAAATAAAAAAGCTAAAAAACTAAAAAAACTAAAAAAAGGCAAAAACTACAAAAAAAACTAAAAACTAATAAAAAAGCTAAAAAACTAAAAAATCTAAAAAAAAGGCAAAAACTACAAAAAAAACTAAAAACTAATAAAAAAAATAAAAAAGCAAAAAAACTAAAAAAACTAAAAAAACTAAAAAAGGTAAAAAACTAAAAAAACTAAAAACTAAAAAAAACTAAAAAAATGGAAAAAACTGAAAAATAAGCTAAAATAAAGGTAAAAACCAATAAAAAACTAAAAAAAAACTGAAAAAACTAAAAAAAGGCAAAAACTACAAAAAAACTAAAAACTAATAAAAAAAGTAAAAAAGCTAAAAAACTAAAAAAACTAAAAAAAACTCAAAAAACTAAAAAAAGGTAAAAAATAAAAAAAATAAAAAATAAAAAAAACTAAAAAAAAAGGAAAAAACTGAAAAATAAGCTAACATAAAGGTAAAAACCAATAAAAAACTAAAAAGAAAAAAAGGAAAAAACTAAAAAAAATTTTCATCTAAAAAACTAAAAAAAACTAAAAAAGGTAAAAACTAAAAGAACTAAAAAAGAAAAAAATAAATGACGACACTCAAAGAGAAAGCGACCAGGACAAAAGGAATGTTCGATTAGCAATCAACAAAGCACCGGGACACAGGGAGTATAAATGACGACCAGGACATAAGTAAAAAAAAAAATTAACAAAACTAAAAAGAAGGTAAAAACTACAAAAAAACTAAAAAGAAAAAAAAACTAAAAACTAATAAAAAAACTAAAAAATCTAAAAATCTAAATAAACTAAAAAAGAAAAAAAAGGAAAAAAATAAAGGAGAAAAACAAAACTAAAAAACGAATGTATATACAGACCGGTACACCGGGATACAAATGACGACCGGGACACAGGGAATATAAATGACGACCGGGACACAGGGACACAACTACAACGGGGACACCGGGGGAAACAGGGGGATGTAAATGACGACCAGGACACCGGGACAGGGAATGGTCGATTAGCAATCACCATCAACAAAGCTCAAGGGCAATCATTAGAATCATGAGGTATAGATCTGAATACAGATTGTTTTCCCATGGACCATTATATGTTGCATGTTCAAGAGTCGGTAAACCTGACAATCTATTTATATGCAAAGACAATGGGACAGCAAAGAATGTTGTATATTCGCAAGTTTTACGTAGTTAAAACCATATATATATATATATATATATATATATATATATATATATATATATATATATATATATATATATATATATATCTATCTATATTCACAGGTGGGACATAGGGACACAACTACAATGGCGCGTAACTATTATGGCGCGTAACGACTTACGCGCGCGGGGGGGCTTGGGGGGGCGCGAAGCGCCCTCTCCAACTAGGCGTTGGGTTAGCGCAAAGCGCCACCCCAACAGATAGTATATATATATATATATATATATATATATATATATATATATATATATATATATATATATATATATATATATATATATATATATATATATATATATATATATATATATATATATATATATATATATATATATATATATATATATATATATATATATATATATATATATATATATATATATTCACAGGTGGGACATAGGGACACAACTACAATGGCGCGTAACTATTATGGCGCGTAACGACTTACGCGCGCGGGGGGGGCCTGGGGGGGCGCGAAGCGCCCCCACCAACTAGGTGTTGGGGTGGCGCGAAGCGCCACCCCATCAGCTAGTATATATATATATATATATATATATATATCTATATTCACAGGTGGGACATAGGGACACAACTACAATGGCGCGTAACTATTATGGCGCGTAACGACTTACGCGCGCGGGGGGGCTTGGGGGGGGGCGCGAAGCGCCCCCACCAACTAGGTGTTGGGGTGGCGCGAAGCGCCACCCCAACAGCTAGTATATATATATATATATATATATATATATATATATATATATATATATATATATATATATATATATATATATATATATATATATATATCTATATTTACAGATGGGACACCGGGAAACAACTACAATGGCGCGTAACTAATACGGTGCGGAACGACTTACGTGCGTGGGGGGCCTGGGGGACGCGAAGTGCCCCCACCAACTGGTATATATATATATATATATATATATATATATATATATATATATATATATATATATATATATATATATATATATATATATATATATATATATATATATATATATATATATATATATATATATATCTATATTCACAGATGGGACACCGGGAAACAACTACAATGGCGCGTAACTAATACGGTGCGGAACGACTTACGTGCGTGGGGGGCCTGGGGGGTGCGAAGTGCCCCCACCAACTAGGTGCTGGTGTGGCGCGAAGCCTCACACCAACCGCCAGTAGTTTATATAATATTTGTTATAATAAAGAATAAACACTAGCTCATAATAAAGGATATTTTAATTAATATTAGTAGCCTTAGCCTTAGTGCCAGTGTTATCGGTAAGATGTTTAGGCTTTGGTGCCATATTTGACTTACTTTAATGCTTGATTCTCGGCTTGATTTTCTTTTCCACGTGGGATTCCGTCTAACCCATGTTCACCGCTTAACGCATAGATGATTAAAACCGTGGATAGTTGGACCGTTACTCAAGCAGTAATCATGCGCTACACACATACCAACCTATATATTCCTTTTTCATATGGGATTCCATCTAGCCCATTTTTGCCACTTGAGGCACGGATGCTTATAGCCGTGGATAGTAAGACCGTTTCTCCAGCGGTAGCCACGCGCTACACATTCACCAACAATATATATATTTTCATATGGGATCCCATCTAGCCCATGTAAACTGTATAGCATTCAAATTTACTATGGACTAGACTTCGTTCTTTATTATAATCTTTTAACCAAGGATTTGGTTGTGCAATATTTTCGTTTTCCTATTCAGTGTGATAGTCACTGTCCCTTGTTCAGTGCCTTTTGTTTTAGCTTTTTGGAGTTACGTATGATAGTCCATAACACTAGGCATATTACAAAAATAAATGGGAGGAAAATAAATTCTCCTAGTACAAAGTGAATATGCTTAAGTGCGCCTATTATAGAGTCGTTTAAGTTTCTCCCCTCGTGCTCACCCTTCATACCGCTTTCATTAGCCTGAACTGCTTCCATATTTGCCATAAGAAATGCCAGCAAAAAATACAAAATAAAATTCTTATTGAAGCAAAACATTTTTAGATTTAATTTTAATTGCTGCTATCGCATCAAACTGCGATTCGGACTGTTGATTTTACTAATCAGCAAACTTTTGGTTTTTCTTTTTATGTTTTTCGAATTGTTTAAATTTCATATTAAAACATTTAAAAATATTTCTGCATTTATCAGTTTTTTGGTCAGTAAGCCAATTGAAGTTAAATTCTCCGTCCACTTTTTCAAAAAGATGTGAACTTGACAAATAAGACCTTGCTACTAATTTCAATTCAAAAAGTTGAATTAATATTTTGCAAGATACCTATTTAGCAGCTTTGATATAATAAGACAAACATAGGATAATAGCTTAAAAAATTTTACTGACAATAACACTTTAGGGGGTGGGTAGGAGGAGTTAGGGGGACTAGCTGATACTCCACGTGTTGCTGTGGCGCTGTGCGCCACAGCAACGCTTGGCAGGGGTCAGCTAGAAACTAAAAAAAGCACTAGAAAAACTAAAAAAAACACAGAAATACAAAAAAAACAAAAATACAACTGTGTTACAAAAAAAAACTAAAGAAAAAAAAAGAAAAAAGAAAAAAAACTAAAAAAATTAAAAAAAAAACTGTGGTTTTTATTAAGCGATCAACAATTGCAATTCAAACTAAAAAAAAAAAAACTAAAGAAAACAGAAAACAGAAAACAGGAAAAAAATAAAAAATAAACAATAAAGAAAAAAAGAAATAAAAAAAAAAACTAAAAAAAAATATACGAATTTAAAAGTTAGCACCTTACATACGTTTTACTGGGGTATGCAGCGATGCAGCAACGCGTGAGAGGGGTAAGACTTCTACATCTATATGCATAAAAATGTACTGTTTGTTACACTATTTACAACAAAAAAAAGGGAAAAAATTATTATGGTTATTACATTTTTAGTAATGGGGCATTATGTTACTTAGTATTGGACTTGATAGTCTCTTTCAAGGCTACTAGCTACTGTTGCAACCCAGATGCAACCTGGAGCACAAATAGGAAAAAACCTATGGCTTTTTCTTAGTTGGAATGAGAGCCAAACCTCAGTATCTTAATATACCCCAGACAAGTAACTTCTGAAAAAGTTTTTGTATTATCTTATGTTTTAGTTGCTATGTGCCGTGGTTTGTTCTTCACGAGGTTTCGGGTATATCTGATGAAACTTATTTGGTCTAAATTTTCGTGCTCATCTTTTACTAGATTCCCGCTACTGCAGTAATCACAATTAATGTCTCATTTACTGTGGACTCGAGTTCGATGTTTTCTATAGCACTGAAAAAAACTTCTCTTAATAAATACTACATAACACCCACCTTCTTGACTAACACTACCACTGCAACCCTGATTTATATACTATGGCAAGAGTTCGTTCTTAATTCTTTAAAATTTGCTTCCTTTGTTATGCATATTTGTTTTTTGGCATTTTTCTGTATTTGTAAGATTTGTCCCGGCGTCTTTTTTGTATGTTATATTGTTGACTTTATTTTATGTCCTTTTTCTATGGCTTCATGTCCGACGCGGCTCTTCCTTTTCTTTCCTTTGGAGAAGTTTTGGTTAATAAGGGTACTTCAAATGATGAACCACTCAGTTTCCTTTTTGGGAACTCAAATAACGAAAGATCTTTTCTGTAAGTTTTCTCAAACAATTGTGAAAAATATGAAGTGGTGAAAATATATCTTTGTTTGATCAAATTCTACTAGGTGTAGACCTGCAACATGGTCACACGCAAAACAGTGACATATATCATACCTGGACCAAAGCAACGATTACCCACAACAACAATTTCACACTGTAAACTAAGTCCTTGGGACTTTTGTTTTGTAATGGTAACACAAGTTGAAGCAGAAATTGTCTTCGCGTATAAAGGACATAATTCAAAGTTTCAAAGCGTACAGTTTCTCTGCTAATTACAACAGGAAATTACTGTCCTACAAATTTTACAACAATTTCAGTTATTTCAGTTGAAATTCAGTTATCAGTTGTTTGGTAGTAACTTGAAGCTCGTTCCTGTACCCATTTATCTGGCCGTTTACTAGCCCCTTTGGAGCAGAAATATTTCCTTAGAGCAGCTATTGCTCTACTAGAAATACTATAATATTATTATATTACTATAGTATAAATACTACACTATTGCTATACTATAAATAATTCCTTATATGTGCACCTATTGCAAGCAGCAAGCTCAAAAAAGCACCGAATAATCTTTTTTGTTGTTGCTAAGGATTAAAACACTGTTTTATGGTTTCTGTTTGATTTGTTTGTCTTTAAAAACTGACAAAAGTCGACCAACTGCTACAGGTGTAACGTATCCTGAGTATTTTTTTTTGAACAAAAAAACAAGTTTTTTAAATGAAAGTAAGGAGTGACATTATTAAAACTTAAAACGAACAAAAATTACTCCGTATATGAAAGGGGCTTTTCCTCCTCAACGCCCCGCTCTCTACGCTAAAGTTTTTTACTGTTTTAAAATGTTGAGCTTAGAGAAAGAGTCAAACTTTAGCGTAAAAAGAGAATGAGAACAATTGAGAATGATTACAAAACTGTCAATGATAAGAAGTGTTTCAGGCGTAATATTTGCATTCGCGTGAACATCAACAGGTAGATATACTATTTTACTCTTAAGAGCGTCAAAAAGTTCTGTTCATTGTCTTTTCAACGCAGTAACGTGCCTTATCTCACGATCTTAAGACAAAGCATTACAAATCGAATCATCGATTATCGAATTATCATTTCAAACTTGTCGAGGCAATTCATACATATTGGTGTCAAGTTAGTATGAAGGATATTTAACATAGATTGGACATTCTCCTGACTTTTAAACATTTCCTCAGAAAAGTAATCACAGATAGAGAATGAACCTCTGACCTCCTTGTTCCAAGCCATACAATAAATCAGCAATTCTCTTTCATTCTTGGGTACGTTCTACTAGATAGAGTCTAAACTTGTGGCAAAACATTACATCAAAACGTTTCCTTTTTGAAAGGGATCTTAGAGACTTCAATTGATATTTTATCTTTATCTGCCCGCAACAGTCACAATGGATTGTAGGATACACATTCCTGATGTTAGCTACCTTATCAAGCTTTTCGCCAAATAACTTCAATATTCTATTTTACTCTACAGAAGCTCTAATATTGCTATCACCCGAGATGACGCCTAGACTATTACAATCTTGTCTTCTTGATACTTCTTCTAAATAATTACTTAGTTTCTTGTACGAACCCTGGACTTTTAGTGTGTTAATTTGTCGTATAACCTTAGATTTCGATGCTACCTTATATACGTTACTAGCTGTTGGGGTGGCGCTTCGTGCCACCCCAACACCTAGTTGGTGGGGGCGCGCGTAAGTCGTTACGCGCCATTGTAGTTGTGTCCCACCTGTAAATATATATATATATATCTATATATATATAAATATGTTGTCTGTCCGTTACGCCAGATTATATCTTCTATATATATAAAAGAAAACAAACTAGAATGCAAAAACTGGAAATTGCATAAATATTTCGAAATATTTTGACAATAGATTAAAGTAATTCGAAAAAGAAAAATGGTAAAAAACTAAAAAAAAACTAAAAAGAAAAAACTAAAAAAAAAATTAAAAATTAAAAAAATTAAAAAAAGAAAAAACCTAAAAAGAAAAAACGTAAAAAAATAAAAAAGATAAAAAACTAAAAAAAAAACTAAAAAAGCTAAAAAACTAAAAAAAGAAAAAACTAAAAAAAAACTGGGAATTGCACAAATATTTCAATATATTTTGAAAATAGATTAAAGTAATTCGAAAACCTTAAAACAGATACCCCAAATTTTAATGTTTAATTTAAATTGTTGGAGCTTTAGCATGCTTGGCACGTAAAGATTTTTCCAAGTGTCAATGTTAGAATGAACATTGAGAAATTGAAGAAAACAAATCAATAAAAAGAAGAAACTAAAAAAAAAACTAAAAAAGAAAAAAAAACTAAAGAAGAAACTGTATCTATATATCATGAAAAGAGAAATCACCAATGCTACAGCACAAACACAAAAAAAAAAAAAAAAAAAAAAAAAAAAAAAAAAAGAGACAGAAGGAGAAAAGGAAGACTGTTTTCCTAAATTAGTGATTAATATAGACCAGCACTTGAATGAGGCCTTAACCCTACTCATCCATACAATCACATAGGTCAAACAGCATAGCCACACACAATCAACCATAAAGAATAATCCATGGACAGGCAGTCATGTCGTCAATAAGTATAAGTCGTCATTTACCGAACAATAGAAAAAATAATATAGACAAATAATTCAGAGGCAACACCCAACATAAGGGCTCATCAGGAGAATACACTGGCCTATATAGGGTTTCGCCACTCTAAATTCTCTACCCAGCACAGTGTTGTGGCTACCACAGAATACCCATGGCATCCCCGCGTCAGGTATCACCCCCAAAATACATGCCCATGAAAAAAAAAAAACAGCAAATGTAAAACAACCAAGTAAAACCAAAACAAGCTTATCCTATTAATATATCCCTCCCTTTAGCAACAATAGGTAAACTAAATATTATAAATTTTACCAAATCACAAATATTAACACATTGCAAAAAACCTGAATGAACTAAACAATTATAGAATTCATCTTTACCATGTGGCTAATTTTTTAAAAAAATCCGCTCAATTAGAAACACAATTCAAAATAAATGGCGCTGTGACAACATTTCTCGAACCTCCGAAATTAGTTAAAAATTTCTTTAAGTATTTTTAGATAATTCTTTTGATATTTATTAAAAGTTCGTTATAATGAAAACTAAATTTTTTAAATTGCCAAGTTAATTTATTTGCAGAAAAAACCTCTTGATATCAATTTTTGGCTTAAGAATTTACATCTATTTTTAAAATCAATATAATTACTACAAATCCTTGCATAACGAAGTAACTGTGAGAAAAACGCTGAATATGTGATATTTGAGTGTATATTACTTTCAGGGAATGGGAAACTAATCACTTCAAAATCAAAATCTCCGTTTTATTATACATTTTAAAACTTAATTTATTATATCACAAATATTAATATTTAAATCTAAGAAATGATCTTCATGACCAGCGCCATGACTAGGCTCAAGAATAGCTCTGATGGATATATATTTTAGAAATATCAATTGAAATTCTTACAATTAAGACCAAAATATCATCTAAATATCTTTTATTATTTGACAAAGCATGTTTTAAATTAATAGGATTATTCTTATCCATCATATATTTATATTCTAGTTGACTTAAAAACAAGTCAGCTATAAATGGGCTGGCATTCCCCCCCATGGGAATTCCCATTATTTGCTTGTACAAATCACCCCCAAATCTTATATAAGTATTGTATAAAACAAATTCCAATAACTCAAAAATCATATCCAAGCTGTAACATCTCAAGTTAACTGTAGTATTAAAGCAGTTTGTCCATACGGCTTTTTTATTATAACTGTCTATTTTTAAGAACCTTTTACTAGATAAGAGGAAAGATTTCTTTATAACAGTTTTTAAATTATCAAACACTAAATTAAGTGATAAATTAGTATACATTGTCGCAAAATCGAAAGACTCAATTCTTTTAGCTGAAACCATTGTTAAAGAATCTATCACCTGCAGTGAATTATTAACACTCCAATATGGATTAAAATTCGAAAATTTTTTAATACCAGAACAATAGGTTTTAAGTTTATTTACAATTTCCTTTAAAATTAAAGAGAGGTCAGTAGCAGCAATGCGGGTTGGACATTTAGCTGCTCCAGCAATAAACCGTGGTTTAGGGGGATTCTTATGAAATTTTACAGTCCAATATAGGAAAGGGAACTTTTTATCATTGTCATTTATTTTAATATTAAAATTTTTAAAAAGTATTTCTTCAGTCTTTTCAATTAAATTCTCATCCTCTATACTTACCTTTTCATAAACATTAGTTGTGCATAACTCCCTTTTTAAGATATCTTTTATGTCTTTTATGTCTGTTACACTATGTCTGTTACGCCAGATTATATCTTATCTATATATATAAAAATAAGTTGTCTGTGTGTGGATCTGTGGATGGATCAGGTGACGTCACCTGAAAAAACTGGATCAGGTGACGTCAAAACTGAAAAAACTAAAAAAAGGCAAAAACTACAAAAAAAACTAAAAACTAATAAAAAAAATAAAAAAGCTAAAAAACTAAAAAAACTAAAAAAAGGCAAAAACTACAAAAAAAAACTAAAAACTAATAAAAAAGCTAGAAAACTAAAAAAACTAAAAAAAGGCAAAAACTACAAAAAAAACTAAAGACTAATAAAAAAAATAAAAAAGCTAAAAAACTAAAAAAACTAAAAAAACTAAAAAAAGGTAAAAAACTAAAAAAACTAAAAACTAAAAAAAAACTAAAAAAAGGAAAAAAACTGAAAAATAAGCTAAAATAAAGGTAAAAACCAATAAAAAACTAAAAAAAACTGAAAAAACTAAAAAAAGGCAAAAACTACAAAAAAACTAAAAACTAATAAAAAAAGTAAAAAAGCTAAAAAACTAAAAAAACCAAAAAAACTAAAAAAAGGTAAAAAACTAAAAAAAAATAAAAAATAAAAAAAAACTAAAAAAAAAGGAAAAAACTGAAAAATAAGCTAAAATAAAGGTAAAAACCAATAAAAAACTAAAAAGAAAAAAAGGAAAAAACTAAAAAAAATTTTCATCTAAAAAACTAAAAAAAACTAAAAAAGGTAAAAACTAAAAGAACTAAAAAAGAAAAAAATAAATGACGACACTCAAAGAGAAAGCGACCAGGACAAAAGGAATGTTCGATTAGCAATCAACAAAGCACCGGGACACAGGGAGTATAAATGAAAAAAGCTAAAAAACTAAAAAAACTAAAAAAAGGCAAAAACTACAAAAAAAACTAAAAACTAATAAAAAAAAATAAAAAAGCTAAAAAACTAAAAAAACTAAAAAACTAAAAAAAGGTAAAAAACTAAAAAAACTAAAAACTAAAAAAAAACTAAAAAAAAAGAAAAAAACTGAAAAATAAGCTAAAATAAAGGTAAAAACCAATAAAAAACTAAAAAAAAACTGAAAAAACTAAAAAAAGGCAAAAACTACAAAAAAAACTAAAAACTAATAAAAAAAAGTAAAAAAGCTAAAAAACTAAAAAAAACTAAAAAAACTAAAAAAAGGTAAAAAACTAAAAAAAATAAAAAATAAAAAAAAAATAAAAAAAAGGAAAAAACTGAAAAATAAGCTAAAATAAAGGTAAAAACCAATAAAAAACTAAAAAGAAAAAAAGGAAAAAACTAAAAAAAAATTTCATCTAAAAAACTAAAAAAAACTAAAAAAGGTAAAAACTAAAAGAACTAAAAAAGAAAAAAATAAATGACGACACTCAAAGAGAAAGCGACCAGGACAAAAGGAATGTTCGATTAGCAATCAACAAAGCACCGGGACACAGGGAGTATAAATGACGACCAGAACATAAGTAAAAAAAAAAAACTAACAAAACTAAAAAGAAGGTAAAAACTACAAAAAAACTAAAAAGAAAAAAAAACTAAAAACTAATAAAAAAACTAAAAAATCTAAAAATCTAAATAAACTAAAAAAGAAAAAAAAGGAAAAAAATAAAGGAGAAAAACAAAACTAAAAAACGAATGTATATACAGACCGGGACACCGGGATACAAATGACGACCGGGACACAGGGAATATAAATGACGACCGGGACACAGGGACACAACTACAACGGGGACACCGGGGGAAACAGGGGGATATAAATGACGACCGGGACAGGGAATGGTCGATTAGCAATCACCATCAACAAAGCTCAAGGGCAATCATTAGAATCATGAGGTATAGATCTGAATACAGATTGTTTTCCCATGGACCATTATATGTTGCATGTTCAAGAGTCGGTAAACCTGACAATCTATTTATATGCAAAGACAATGGGACAGCAAAGAATGTTGTATATTCGCAAGTTTTACGTAGTTAAAACCATATATATATATATATATATATATATATATATATATATATATATATATATATATATATATATATATATATATATATATATATATATATATATATATATATATAATATATATATATATATATATGGGACATTGTCTGTACATATAAATAGATTGTCATGTTTACCGACTCTTGAACATGCAACATATAATTGTCCATGGGTAAAACAATCCGTATTCAGATCTATGCCTCATTATTCTAATGATTGCCCTTGAGCTTTGTTGATGGTGATTGCTAATCCAACATTCCCTGTGTCCCCATCGTCATTTATATATCCCCCCTGTGCCCCTCGGTGTCCCCGTTGTAGTTGTGTCCCTGTGTCCCAGGCGTCATTTATAGTCGACAAACATGACGTCAGTCGACACACAAACATGACGTCAGTCGACACACACGTCCCAGTCGTCATTTGTGTCCCGGTGTCCCAGTCTGTAATTTCTCTTCGAGTGTCCCGGTAGTCATTTGTATTCTCTGTGTCCCGGTCTGTATATAGAACTACATTCGTTTTTGAATTGGTATATGATGAAATAAATTTGTTGTTTTTTTCTTTTTTCTTTTTATTTTTTTGGTTTTACTTTTTTTTTAGCTTTTTTAGTTTTTTTCTTTTTTGTTTTTAGTTTTTTTTGTAGTTTTTACCTTTTTTATTTTTTTTTATTTTTATTTTTTTAGTTTTCTTTTTCTCCTTTGTTTTTCAATTTTTTTTCCTTTTTTTAGTTTTTTTTTCTTTTTCCGTTTTTATTTTTTGTAGTTTTTTTAGTTTTTTTTGTAGTTTTTACCTTTTTTAGTTTTTTTTCTTCTTTTGTATTAATGCTAAGACTAAGGTTCGAACCTGGAACATCTCGGACCTAGAACCTGGAACATAACGCTCTACCAACTCAGCTACTTCGGCTTGAATACATTTAACTGTTTTAGTTTTTTTTTTTTAGTTTTCTTTTTATCCTTTATTTTTCAGTTTTTTTCCTTTTTTTAGTTTTTTTTCTTCAGTTTTTTGTTTTTTTAGTTTTTTTATTAGTTTTTACCTTTTTTTAGTTTTTTAGTTTTGTTTCTTTTTTAGTTTTTAGTTTTTTACCTTTTTTTAGTTTTTTTAGTTTTTTAGCTTTTTTAGTTTTTTGTTTTCTTTTTCTCCTTTATTTTCAGTTTTTTTTTCGTTTTTTTAGTTTTATATTTTCTCAGTTTTTAGTTTTTTTAGTTTTTTAGTTTTTTTTTATTAGTTTTTAGGTTTTTTTTGTTTTTTTGTTTTTTTTTGTAGTTTTTACCTTTTTTTAGTTTTTAGTTTTTTTTCTTTTTTAGTTTTTAGTTTTTTACCTTTTTTTTAGTTTTTTTCTTAGTTTTTTTAGTTTTATTAGTATTTTCTTTTTAGTTTTTTTGTAGTTTTTATCTTTTTGAGTTTTTTTTTCTTCTTTTGTATTAATGCTAAAGCCAAGGTTCGAACCTGGAACCTGTCGGACCTAGAACCTGGAACATAACGCTTTACCAACTCAGCTACTTCGGCTTGAATACATTCGTTTTTGAATTGGTATATGATGAAATAATTCAGACGTCATATACGGACAGACAGACCGACACACAAACAAACAACTTATTTTTATATAGATAGATAGATTAATGAAACAGGTCAAGAGAGGAAAATGTGGAGCTAGTACCCTTAGACACCGCAAAAAGTTATGATATCTGTCGTTTGGGCTACAGTACAATGAAGCTACGGAAAAAAAAGAAAAACCAAAATATAATAATAATAAAGGGGTACTTGTTCATTATTCGGTACACCCTTGAGAAATTAAGTTGCACTTTTATGGTGGCTACTATAGAATGGTCAAGAGTTTCCGATGGTTGAATTTAAAGCATGGGTTGTACACAAAAATGTAGTTTTAATCTAAAAAGTGATATTGTACTTTTTAATGAAAATGACAGTAGAACATTTAACTTCCTTTTGAATGAGCCCTCACACGACATTCTAATACCACTGGGCTGATACGGTCACCCCTCGTAAAAAAAACAAATAAACATGCATCCGTGATCTTTCTTCTGGCAAAAAATACAAAATTCCCCATTTTTGTAGATAGGGCCTTGAAACCTCTACTGCAAGGTTTTCTGATACGCTGAGCCCGAAGATGTGATTTTAAATAAGATTCTATGACTTTTAGGGGGTGTCTTCTCCTTTTTTTTGAAAATAAGGCACATTTACTCAGACACGCAACTTTCGATGAGTAAAACTTAACTTGATGAAACTTATATATTTAAAATCAACATAAAAATTTGATTCTATTGATGTATCTATTGGTATTAAAATTTTTAGAGTTTAGGCTACTATTGACCCGGGTCTCACCTTACAGTTTGTTACCACAAGCTGTTTGAAATTACAATAGTTTAGGTCAAAACAAGAGTCAGATCAAAACAAGAAGTAAATTATTAGAACCGCCTTGTCACAAACCCCTATACAGAAAACCTGCCCTCTGTCTACTTGAAAAAGGAAAATATATTGGTTTAAAAATCAAGAAAAGTGGCTGAAACCACGATATTCTGCATAAATGGCATCTTTTTTTTCTTTTTCTTCATTTTTTTTCTCAGATAGCATGATGGCATTAGAATATCGCAGAAAGCTGTTTAATGGCTCATATTAAAGGAAATAAATCTGGTTAAAACTATTTTGTAATTAATTTTTTTTAAAGTAATCAATATTTTACGAAAAACTACATTTTCCCTGTATAACATCATAATCGTAGGTTGTAGCCAGGTCGTTTCTTACTATTTCGAAAAAAGCTATTACAATGAAAAATTGTAATAGCAAAAAAGAAAATTTTAAAATCAATTTTATTTTAGTTCCCAGCTCCGGATCGCTAAAGTTATTTTGCAAAGTGCAAAATTATTTATGGTATCTGAACAGTAATTTTAATTTTTAGTTCAAGCTAGAAAAATACTTGAAAATTTTAAAATTAGTTTTGTTTTTTGTTAGGCTCTAGCCACTTCACGCGTGATTTTGCAGGTATAACTTTAAACATTAAAATTTTAAGACACATCTCACAATGAATGTTGGATTTACCGTTGTTGATAATTGTAAAATAATATTTGATCAAATTAAAAATGGAAAAATGTTTAGGTATGTAATTTATTACATAAGAAATGAAACCGCTGTTGAAGTAGAGAAAACTGGTGAAAGGAATGCCTCATACGATGATTTTCTGAAAGACCTGATGGTTGAAAATGGTGGCGAGAAAGAGTGTCGATACGGTGTATTTGATTTTCAATACACCCATCACTGGCAAGGGACATCAGAAACTGTTTTGGAGAAGCTGATTTTAGTTGGCTGGTGCCCAGGTGAGGCTAGGCCTAAGGAAAAAATGCTGTATGCCTCAGCCTTGGATGCTTTGAAAAGATTTCTAGGCAATCATTTCCAGTATATACAGGCAACAGATTACAGAGAAGCTTCTTACGAGACTGTTGAGGCTAAACTTAATTCAATGGTCCGTTCTTAAAGCAGTCCGCTGATATTGATGTTCTTAAGAATTTAAGCTTGGATATACAACACCGGACCAGAGACGTGAGAGACTGTAGTTGAAAAGCTTATTTTAGTTGGTTGATGCCCAAATGAGGCTAGGGTTAAAAAAAATGCTAAATGTCTTAACCTTTGATGCTTTGAAATTGTTTATATTAAAGAACAAACTAGGTTGCAGCATTAGCTAGCAACCTTGTAAGAGACGATCACCTCTAATACTAAAAAATACAATATTCCATAAATCCTAGAAATTTATTCAGATCAAAACAAGTAGTGCACTATTAGAACCGCCTTGTTCGAAACCCCTATATAGGAAACTTACCGTCCATTGGCTTGGATAACGAGGTAAATCTACTGGCTTAAAAAACAAGAGAAGTTGCTTGTACTACGATATATGCATAAACGGCATCATTTTTCCCATCTGCTCCACTCAGATAGCAGGGCACTGGAATATCATCGGTTATTATCTATATATATAAAAATAAGTTGTCTGTCTGTGGATGTGTGGATGGATGTGTCAGGTGACGTCACCTGAAAAAACTGGATCAGGTGACGTCAAAACTGAAAAAACTAAAAAAAGGCAAAAACTACAAAAAAAACTAAAAACTAATAAAAAAAATAAAAAAGCTAAAAAACTAAAAAAACTATAAAGGTAAAAACCAATAAAAAACTAAAAAAAAAACTGAAAAAACTAAAAAAAGGCAAAAACTACAAAAAAAACTAAAAACTAATAAAAAAAGTAAAAAAGCTAAAAAACTAAAAAAAACTAAAAAAACTAAAAAAAGGTAAAAAACTAAAAAAAATAAAAAATAAAAAAAAACTAAAAAAAAGGAAAAAACTGAAAAATAAGCTAAAATAAAGGTAAAAACCAATAAAAAACTAAAAAGAAAAAAAGGAAAAAACTAATAAATGACGACACTCAAAGAGAAAGCGACCAGGACAAAAGGAATGTTCGATTAGCAATCAACAAAGCACCGGGACACAGGGAGTATAAATGACGACCAGGACATAAGTAAAAAAAAAAACTATCTATATATATAAAAATAAGTTGTCTGTGGATCTGTGGATCGTGGATCAGGTGACGTCACCTGAAAAAACTGGATCAGGTGACGTCAAAACTGAAAAAACTAAAAAAAGGCAAAAACTACAAAAAAAACTAAAAACTAATAAAAAAAATAAAAAAGCTAAAAAACTAAAAAAACTAAAAAAAGGCAAAAACTACAAAAAAAACTAAAAACTAATAAAAAAGCTAAAAAACTAAAAAAACTGAAAAAAAGGCAAAAACTACAAAAAAACTAAAAACTAATAAAAAAAATAAAAAAGCTAAAAAACTAAAAAAACTAAAAAAACTAAAAAAAGGTAAAAAACTAAAAAAACTAAAAAAGGTAAAAACTAAAAGAACTAAAAAAGAAAAAAATAAATGACGACACTCAAAGAGAAAGCGACCAGGACAAAAGGAATGTTCGATTAGCAATCAACAAAGCACCGGGACACAGGGAGTATAAATGACGACCAGGACACAAGTAAAAAAAAAATTAACAAAACTAAAAAGAAGGTAAAAACTACAAAAAAACTAAAAAGAAAAAAAAACTAAAAACTAATAAAAAAACTAAAAAATCTAAAAATCTAAATAAACTAAAAAAGAAAAAAAAGGAAAAAAATAAAGGAGAAAAACAAAACTAAAAAACGAATGTATATACAGACCGGTACACCGGGATACAAATGACGACCGGGACACAGGGAATATAAATAACGACCGGGACACAGGGACACAACTACAACGGGGACACCGGGGGAAACAGGGGGATATAAATGACGACCGGGACAAAAAAACTAAAAAGAAAAAAAAACTAAAAACTAATAAAAAAAACTAAAAAATCTAAAAATCTAAATAAGCTAAAAAAGAAAAAAAAAGGAAAAAAATAAAGGAGAAAAACAAAACTAAAAAACGAATGTATATACAGACCGGGACACCGGGATACAAATGACGACCGGGACCCGGGACACAGGGAATATAAATGACGACCGGGACACAGGGACACAACTACAACGGGGACACCGGGGGAAACAGGGGGATGTAAATGACGACCGGGACACCGGGACAGGGAATGGTCGATTAGCAATCACCATCAACAAAGCTCAAGGGCAATCATTAGAATCATGAGGTATAGATCTGAATACAGATTGTTTTCCCATGGACCATTATATGTTGCATGTTCAAGAGTCGGTAAACCTGACAATCTATTTATATGCAAAGACAATGGGACAGCAAAGAATGTTGTATATTCGCAAGTTTTACGTAGTTAAAACCATATATATATATCTATCTATATTCACAGGTGGGACATAGGGACACAACTACAATGGCGCGTAACTATTATGGCGCGTAACGACTTACGCGCGCGGGGGGGCTTGGGGGGGGGCGCGAAGCGCCCCCACCAACTAGGTGTTGGGGTGGCGCGAAGCGCCACCCCAACAGCTAGTTATTATTTAAGAATTAACGACGCTTCTTGACTACTATTGTCCCTGCGTCGGCCCTGCAGTGCATTCCTGCAGCGTGATTCGATCTCTGGGTCCCGTATTACCAAGCTAAGGTCAAATCCACTGCGCCACCTTGGGACAGGAATATCATAGAGATATGTTTAATGGCTCATTTTAAAGGGGATTGCCACATTCAGAGTCTTTTGTCAATAGAAAAAAATAAATTATTGTAATAGAGCAATTCGTTACGAAAAACTAAATTTTTCAAGCACAAGATTGATGAATGAAGTCATAATGTAGATAATCGTCATAGAGAGCTGTTTAATGGCTAATTCTCAAAGAAATTGCTGCATTTAGAAATCTTAATTAGCAAAACAATTTTAGAAGAACTGTATTGCAGTTTAGTGCTGGAGTAACGAACGTTACTTCGTATGCAATCATCTTGTATACGAAGGTCAAAATAGTAGTTTTAACATTATAAAAGCATTTACTTGAGCTAGAACAATTCATAAAAATCCAGAAGTATGAGAGAATATCCGGGTCGCAGCGTTAGCTAGCAGCCTAGTTAGTGACTATCACGTCCTATACTAAAAATGTAATAGCCCATAACTCCTGAAATAGTGCTATATCAAATCAAGAAGAAACCCTTATATAAATGCTCTTACAACTGAAACCCTTATATAGGAAACTTACAGTCCTTGGCTTGAATAACACGGAACATATTTTGTTTCGAAAATAAAAAAAATGGCTGAAGCCACAATATTCTGCGTCAACCTAATATATTTTTTCACAGATAGCTGGGCACAGAAACATCGTAGAGAGCTGTTTAATGGCTCATTTTAAGGTAAACCTTATTTATAAACTTTTTGTAATTAAGTTGTCAATTATTAAAATATAATAAATTTTGTACAAAAAACAAAATGTTTGTTCAACACTGTAGTAGCAAATGGCTCAGCCGACATTATAAACTTAAACATGTCTTAAATATCTTGAATGACGTCACCGTCAAAGCAAAAATGACAACAACTAACTTCATGACGCCAGTCGACACAGAAACATGACGTTACCTGATCCACAGACAGACAACTTATTTTTATATATATAGATAGATATAATTCTAAAATTGTCAGGTAATTTTCTATTTTGAAATAAAAACTAAAAATTATTGCTCAGACAACATAAATATTTTTGATATTTACATAATAGCTTTAGTGGTTCTGGACTGAAAACTAAATATGCTAATCAAATTGGGAATTGCAATCTTTTAGGTTGAAAAGGCAGATCCATTGGAATCATGAGAATGCGTGGAATAAGAAAAGCCTCACCCTCAAAAGGCCCTGTCAAGATTGTTGCCTCTATTACGTTATAACAGACATAACACGTCATTTGTGTCCCGGTGTCCCGGTCTGTAGTTTCTTTAGTCGACAAACATGACGTCAGACGACAAACAACTTCATGACGACATACAGCTCAATCCTTATAATGACGTCAGTCGACAAACATGACGTCAGTCGACACACAAACATGACGTCAGTCGACAGACAGACAAACAACTTATTTTTATATCTACATATATAAAAATAAGTTGTCTGTCTGTCTGTGGATCAGGTGACGTCATGTTTCTGTGTCGGCTGACGTCATGAAATTAGTTGTTGTCATTTTTGCTTTGACGGTGACGCCATTCAAGATATTTAAGACATATGTTCACGTAGAAATCTATTAATGTTTAAGTTTATAATGACTGATGAACTTACAATGGCAAAAGCCGATGAAGATGCTCAAAGAGTCTATGCCAAAAAACTTGCTGCTGATAGAGAAAGTCAGACAAGAAAGCGTGCCGAGGAATCAAAAGAACAGCAAGGAAACAGGCTTGAGGCTAAAGAACGCAAAACCGAGCATTTAGATGAAGATCCACCTGGACAGCGAGAGTCAAAACATATCAAAACTGAAAATGATAGCGATGATGATTGGGTTTGGGATTTTGACTTGGATAAGGTCATAAATGCCTACCAGATTTTAGTTAAATAAACTAAATGTATTTCATAGTGAAGCTGAAAAAAAAAGAAGAGAAAGAAAACTGACAAAAGAAAAAATGTAAAAAACTAAAAAATACTAAAAAGAAAGAACACTCAAAGAGAAATTTTAGACCGGGACACAAATGACGACCGGGACAGAGGGAATATAAATAACGACCGGGACACTCAAAGAGAAATTACAGACTGGGATACCGGGACACAAATGACGACCGGGACACAGGGAATATAAATAACGACCAGGACACAGGTATTTAAGAATATCGTTCAAAGACAAATTTTTAATTGTAAGAAGACCGTTAAAAGAGAAATTTCTAATTGTAAAATGACTGAAGAACCTACAATGGCAACGGTACCACCATCGAAGTAGATAACCAGTGGGTTTACGGCCAACCTATCACCTAACCGTGATCGTGAACAAAGTTACAGTACGAATGATCTATTGTCGTATGTACAAAATAACATTTCCAAGTCAACGTCGGAACAAAAAGATATTTATGATACGATAGACTCAATTTCAGGACGTATACAACTACCTGCTGATCTCTGTAATTTAGTGACGTCCAAAAATGAATTGATTGAAAAAGTATTTCCGAAAATTCTAAAAAATTATAAAAATAATAAATGGCTAAGTGAAAGAGCGATTCTCGCACCCAAAAATATAGACGTCCACGAAATCAACAATATTGTTTTGACCAAGATTCGAGACCAGGCAGTCCTTTGCAAGTCAGTCGACACAGTTTTGGAACCAAATGAAGCGGTTAATTATCCATCTGAATTTTTAAATTCCATAGATCTTTCAGGGTTTCCACCACACGTGCTACAACTAAAAATAGGCGTACCAATAATACTTTTAAGAAATATTAACCCACCAAAGCTTTGCAATGGCACGCGACTTGCCGTAAAAAAAACAATGGAAAACCTAATAGAGGCCACAATGTTGACAGGGCCTTTTGAGGGTGAGGCTGTTCTTATTCCTCGCATTCCCATGATTCCAACGGATCTGCCTTTTCAATTTAAAAGATTGCAATTCCCAATTCGATTAGCATTTACAATCACCATTAACAAAGCTCAAGGTTAATCATTAGAAAAATGTGGTATAGATCTTAATACTGATTGTTTTTCCCATGGACAATTGTACGTTGCATGTTCGAGGGGTCTATCGAAAACGGGCATGAGCTCTTCACGGCATGTTAGAAAACAGGTTTCTTGCGGCCATGCCATTTTGATTAAAAAAGACACAAATATCGAATCCGGGCACGTCTTAGACCTGACGTCACAAAACTTGTTTTTCTTAATAGGCTAATAGGAAGGTGATGACATGCCGGTTCTAAACCAAAAAGGACGCTTTTGAAAAGTGGTACGCTTAGGCGCTACGTCAAAAAACTGGTTTTTGTTCCATAAGCTAATATGAACCAATGGCAAATGTATTTTCGCTTAATAATTATAGGTCCACTGGAATTCAGTGGTACAATAAATACTTTGATCAAAAGATGGCAGTTGAGAGATAAATTAATGTCTAAAAAAGGGATGTCTTTTAAATTTAGGATTTATAAAGGACTTCTTCTGAGGTGTAGGATCTACAAAAATAAATGTAGATATTTTATTTAAAAATATATTTGTTCATTTATGTATAAATTATATTTTTGGAGGATATTGTACAGAAAATTTAGTTAAACTTTGTAGATGGTTTTCGTTCAAATAGGATTTTTTTATTTTTGCTTGTTTTATATCTAGTGGGACTATATTATTGAAACGGATTTATATGGCCATTTTCCTTGGAAAAGGGCAATTTTATCCTATCTGTAATTATTATTTTATCCTCATATCCTTTCACTCTATTCGGTCAACTTTACTTCACCTAGCCTTTGTCTCATACCTATCTAGTACTCGTTGGCATTGAAAAAAAAATTAAAAGAAGCATTGAATCGATAAACTTTATTAGAAACAAGAGACTGTTTTATAAAATACACAGTATTTTCTTCTTTTACTCACAGATTAAATTTTCTGATCTGGTACAGAGAATACTTCCGTTATCTTTGGTCCTTGGATTCGTTGCAGCTGCAAACATTTTGTAGCCTTAAAGAAAATGAAAGATTTATAGTCCTATAATATCAACACTAACGGACATTTAACAAATTATCGTAAAGCCTCGACGGTCATACTTCGGCTAAAAAATTTCACTTGAAATCCAACCTTATTCTGTAGTTTTGATAAAAAAAAAAGAAGATAAAACATCGAAATAATAAACAAAGCAAAAGATACAACCAAGTATAGGACACTTAATTCATGAAATGACTTATGTAATAATAATAATACAGGCCAGAAACAATTTAGAAACCCTCTAGGAAGCTTAAAAGCTGGTTTCATAAAATGAAAGATATGTTTTCAATTACAATTTAGTCATTTGATTTGTTAGATGAAGACTCAAATTTATGAGATTCAAAAATGATTTAGATCATATTTAATATGATGCTCTGTCTGTAGTGACTTGTCAAAATTCCAAAAGAAGATTTCTTATAAAAAAATCTAAAACAGTTACTTTGCAAAAATTATTATTACATTTATTATTACAGATATCTTGATTAAAATGAGAAGCAAGAAGGGTTTTATTTTTTGAGATTATATACCCTTCTGATCTCCAAATGGCAATTGAGATATTATTTTTCTTGAAAGAATACAAACCTGTGGATGTTGATCACGCATGAAAAACGGCACTTAATGTGTAAAAACACTAAGCCAAGCATTAATGTAATGGATATTAAATGAAGGTTTTTTTTTCCTGAAAGTAAGGAACACCATTAAAACTTGAAATGAACAGAAATTATTGTTTATGAAGGGGTTATTCTCCTCTTCCGTACCTTGCTCTTTACGTTAAAGCTTTTAAGTGCTTTAAAAAAAACTTCTTTTCTAATTAAGCGACCCATGTTCCAGTAGTTGTTCTTAAAAAATTGTGACAGTCAAATTAGCGTACATAGCAACGTATTAAGGGGGGGGGGGCAGCCCCTTCATATACAAAATATATTATGTTCATTTGTTTTAAAGATCTTTACTTATAGTTAAAAAAATCGTATTTTTTAATTCTTTTAAATCGCCCCAGGTAGAAATTCCTACAGAATTTTCCCCCAGAAATTTCACTCTCCATGAAAAACTCTACCACAGAAACTCGCCCCAATCACAAAATATCCCGCTCCGAAAGTGTCTATGCTTCCCAAAAACAAATTATATACGTAGATGTTACAAATTTTATAGCTTAAAGATGTCGGAAAGGCCTTAAATATAATACGTAGTTAAGATACAGATTGTATATTCTTCCCTGCAAAGATACTTAGGGATATGCAACCGTTTTTTTACGCTTTTCTTTAAGTAATTATAACGGTAAAACCTATTTGTTTTAGAATGTCAAGATGGAGTTCATTCCATCAGAATCTTAAAATTTAGTCATTTTTAAATAACAAATTTGTAATTGCTTGCACTTTTTATTCCTACAAAACAATAATTGTAACGGATATTAACTGAAGAAGTCTTTTTGGAAAGTAAGGAGCAAAATTAAAATTCAAAACAAACAGAAACTGTTTATGAAGGAGTCGCTTCCCTCCACAATGCCTTGCTCTTTACGCTAAAGCTTTAAGGACTTTACGAAATGCTTCCTTTTCTATTCAAACGACCAATGTTTATGCAGCTGTTCTTAAGAAATTTGGACAGTCAAACTTCAGCGTAAATAACAGTATTGAGGAGGGGGGTATTCCCTTCATATACAAAAGTAAATTCTGTTCATTTGAGTTTTAATGATCTTTACTTTCAGTTAAAAAATCTGTTTTTTTTTATTCTGATCATTTTTAAATAACGCCCGTAGATTTGGTTCACTCTTCTTAAATATTCCCTTCTCACAGGAAACTCATGCGTAGGAATTTCTACCATGTAAATTAATTCCCGTTAAACCCCCTCCAGACAGTAAAAACCTCGTCCCCGTAAATTTTCTTGCGGTCGATTCAGCTTGAAAAATGCTCCTTAGCATGCTGTCATTTGAAAAGACTAATTTCCAATAGTTTCCTCAATAGCTTCTGAAATCCTCTCTTTCCGTAAAATGGTTTTTCGTTAAATCCAAAATGAAAATAGCCTCAGAATAATTTTTCCTGAACCATCTTCAGTAAAAATCTGACTTTGGAAAGAGATTATGACAATTAAAAATAATTTTGAACAGTAATTCTATCAGATCGCCCCATGTAGAATTTTCCATGGAAAACCCCCTCCCCCAGAAATTTCCCTTTCCATTAAAAATTCTACCAAATAAACCCACCCTAGGCACAAAATTCCCCCTCTCAAAAAGTATCTTTATACTCCTCTATAACAAATACTATGCGTACAGATTGAACACATTTCATAGCTTACAGGCGGCTCCCCGTGGCTTGGGGGGTTATTTTTACTCCCCACAGTAGTTATTACCGCTCTCTCTAAATTTTGATCAGATAACTTTAGAAAACAAAGGACTAGTAAAATGTTTTATTATTTCAAATCGTATTTTGTTGATAAACAATCGGTTTGTTGGGAAAGGCCTTGAATATAATGCACACTTACGATATAAATTGTTTATTCTTCCCAACAAAGATGCTTAAAGATATGCAACCGTTTTTTAGCTGTTTCTTCGAGTGATCATAATGGTAATATTTATTTTAGGATGTCAAGATAGAGCTCATTCCAGCAAAATATTAAGATTTAATCATTTTTAGATAACAAAATGTCATATCAAATTTGTCATTTTTTGCACTTTATACTCCCACAAAAAAGAGAATTTGGATTAAAATTTTAAACATTAAGGTCAAAACTGTTATCGAGGGTATTTTGATATATACAATTAGTTTAAAAATATCTAAAGCTTATATAGAGCATTTAAGTTTCAGGGCACATTTGTGGCTCAGTTGAATATTCATTTCCAAAATATATGTAATCCATTATCAAGAAAGAGCGACTCAGCCCAATAGCAATGGAAATTTAAAAACGGAATTTATTCGTCAAAAGCTACGGGTGTGAGGAAATTTCTCAGCTTTCTTTCCCTTTCTCAGCCTTCGCTCTTTAAAGCCTAGGAACGACGGATCAACGGATGATAGATGGAATTATCTATCAACAAAACAAAGAATGAACTATGCGTTTTTTGGAACACGTATTTCGGAACATTTACTTTGGCAGCCATCATCATTTTTTTTTTTTTTTTGAGAAAGATGGTTTTATTAATATAATTAAACAAAACAAGCAAATGGCCCGAAGAAAAGCAATTATCTTATAAGCAATAGGTTAGTTAAATAGAGAATGTATAGCATTGGCTATTTCAATTGAATGCTACAAGTTTTTTGTCAGATCTAAGTTTTATTTAAATACTGGGCATATACACAATATATTCTCTTTTTAATTTCCACTGTGTCGAGAATTCAAACTCAAAAATATGGACAGAATTTCTTTGTTTCAACCCATGATTTGTAATCTGACTTTGTTACTGAATATTGAAAAAGTATTTATATTTAAAAAAAAACACTTATTGATGGCAGCTTCTACGAAGCATTAAAACAACTTATTTCATTGAACGAATTTACTGTTGTTAAGATGAAAAATATCCCAATTTTGTGCATATAGCTACCTAATTTGATTGTCCCGTTTGAAGGTTTATCTTTAACCTAATGATTCGAAACTAGAATAGAGATTTACACATAATACAAAGGCAAAAAAACACCACAGCTTCTTTAATTTATCTTAGGCTGCAGCTAAGCAAAAGACATCATTAAAAATATGCAACTTATAAAATTTCAGAGAATAGTTTGACACTACAATCCTTCAAAACCTTCACAATCCTTCAAAACCATGATTATGCATTATTTCTTCCTTCATTCGTTTTGTCCATTAATCTTCTAGGATCTCTTCGAATCCCAATTTCCTGAAAATAATGTAATTAATTAATTAATTGCTTAATATTAAAAAACACTTTCCCAGAATCAAATTTTCTGGCGACTTGGCATCCACAAATCTTGATTAGCGGTTTAATATTTTTCTGATTCTATATTTGGGCTTACATTTAGTATTTTCTCTGCTGCTTACATGAAAACTATTTGAATAATTAAGTTCATTTGAGCCCAAGTGAAAAGACTTTCAAAAAAAAATGATTATAATGAAAGTAGAGCGAACAAAATCAGATGAACAGATCAAATTGCTCCTTAGCCCATGCAAAAAATCTATAAATAGCTCAAACAAATTAACCACTGAAGTTTTCATATACTTGTACTTAGGCAGACAGAACTTAAAAGGAAACCCAAACCCTCTACCCCAAAATATACATTTTATTTTGCAAAAAGTTTTACAACAAAGACAAACAAAGACAACAAAACTAAACCGTAAAATTATAATCTAAGTGTTCTCTTTATTGTTTTTTTTTTCGACTAAGATGTATTTTGGCTTAAGGGTATATAGACAGAAATTATCATAAAGAAGTCTATCGTTTCTATTCCTTTTAAAGTAAAATACAAATAATTTGAAATTTAGGGAAGTATAATATAGGAGAAGCAGTAAGGACTGTCACATTCTGAGATGATATGTCAGAGTAAAATTAAACACTAACGAATTAACAAAATAAAATATTTTTTTCTTATAGTCATTTCTTATTATCTTTCTACCGAAGTTCCTTCATCAAAATGTTTAAATACTGTTTCATATATTTCCCTAATATTATACTGATCTGTCTGAGGAGAAGGGGGGGGCAAAAGTACACTGATGTGCCATTGACAGAGAAAGGTAGCGTAACTCAACCTTTTTGTAGCCGCTTATCTCTTCTGTAAAATTGGGATTAATCGACTAATCTTTGTTTCACGTTTTCCTACGAAAAAAATTATAACACTATAAGAGTGTGGTTGACTCAACCTGAACCAAAGTGCTATATCTGATTTAATCTTTAAGTACAAAAGAAATCAAACTTAAAGTTTTTTTTTCTTCCCCGGTTCCATCTTAGGTCTAATCAGCCAGTTTCCTTGGCGGTTCCTTGGATCCTAGGCAGTTTCCTTTGGTCTCTTCTAATCGTTATTTACGGTTTTATTTGAGTTTTTATGACATTATCAAGGTTAGATCCCTGCTTAAAGCTTCCCCAAACATAGTGTTTGAAATTTTTTTTTTTCAAATGAAAGCATGAACTAGTCTGATGAAATTTTAAAAGGATAGAATGGTCCTTGGGAATTTTACGGGGGGGGGGGGGGTTAGTTTACATTAGAGAACTTTTCAAGGACAAGTTTCCCATGAACAAAGTGAATTTTTCATGAAGGGAAAATCAGATTTACCAGAATTATTTAAAAAATAATCAGAAACTCAATAATAGTTTTTTCGACTGAAAGTAAGGAGCATCCCTAAACTGAAAATAGTGGGAAATTAGGCCATATATGAGGGAGTTCAACTATTCGTCCCAAGTTTTAAGAGCAACTTGTGAAGCCCAAAGGGTATCTAATTAGAATAAAAAGCTCTTTCAAAAGGACTAAAAGCACTAGCACAAATAGAAAGGTATCCAGGAGCAATATAAAGAACAAAGTATGACCCCCCCCCTTATATGCGGTATAGGTCCTGTTCGTTTTTACTTTTAATGCTGCTCCTAATTTTCAATTGTTTTTTTTTGTTCATAGACTAAAAATAGACACGAACTACAGATTGAATATTTGAATATGGCCATGTATTGTACTTTTTCGACGACCAGCTTTCAGAAGTATGGTCAATTATGTGAACAATTTAAAGAGCCTCAGCTGGACTAATCATTTTCTCTTACAGCTAGGATTGAAGCTGAATGAGTTCCGTACCTATTTCGTATATTTTGCTCAGAAAAATTCATATTTATAAAAAGCCTCAAAGCTAACATTAAATCTGTTTTGGGGAGAGGGGCACTTCGAAATTTTAATTGCTGTACATGTTAAACAACATTACATATACCTTACAATACATTTAGGCTTTAATGTTTGACGTCATCAAGTCACTTACTCTGACCTACAACACCAAATGATTACACTGTTTTTTTTTGGGTCTTTGATAGACAATAACAATAGAAGAAAAAGACGGCTCTTATTGAAGCGCTATATAATCAATAGAAAAATTCGTGAATCTAAAAGAAAGACGTTTTTCCTTGGCTCGTAGATACTTTTGTCAACATTCATTAAATCTACTCGAATCGGGTTCATTTTCTTGTTTTATTTACTATGTCTTATGGCACAGATAAAGGAATAGTATTACAAGTACCTCTTGATGTCATAATTCCTTCATTTTTAAGGAAATTAGAGCTTATCAACGGCCCCTTTCATAACAGCAATATTATAAAGTTGGTATACATTTCTTAAAGTCAAATTTTTTTTAACATAACATATACACGTTTTTTAAACGTTAGTAAATAACTTTACCCCCTGGATTCTCTGACATCTCTTGTCTTCTAATTTTTAGCCAAAACACCCTTTTAGGAGTGGTACCATGCAGTAGATTTATATATATATATATATATATATATATATATATATATATATATATATATATATATATATATATATATTATATATATATATATTTATATATATATATATATTTATATATATATATATATATATATATATATATATATATATATATATATATATATATATTTGTCAATGCTACAAAAAGAGGAAGTGGCCTATCTGATGGCAACGTTCACCTCTAACTTCTCAGCAGAAAGCTAGGCAGTTATTTTCATTAATTGGTTTAAAAGTTAGAACATGGTAACGATCAGATTCTGATTTGAATTTGCCTCTAGGAAAAAACTCCTTGACTTTGTCCCTCCGTGTGTGCAACCGAATTCTTCTAGTATTTTTTCTTTTTTTTTCTTTTTTTAACAGCTTTTGTAGACTCGGGTTTCAAGTGTTTTATGAATTTCCATTTTTTGTTTCGGAACTTGTCTGTATTTCATGATAAAAAATACTGTCGGTACATACCCGTGAAAATTTCATGTCGCAAAGATAAAATGAAAATTCATTTATTAAGGCAAATGGTGATTTTTAATTTGAAGCAAAACTACACATGATGACCATTTAACAGAGAGTTAGGTATAATGTCAATCAAAATTGAATGGTCATAGAATACGAATCAATAAGTTTCATATATTTCGAAACACTAGAACAGTATTAGTATTAAGCACAAACTAATCATACTTTAGCCCTAAAATTAAAAAGTAAAATGCGAATAATATTGAAAAATACTAGCATTCCCCATTGCATCAAACAGTTCGTGGCAACAAACTGTAAGTACCGGGTGACCCGGATCAAGAGTAATCGAAACCCTAAAACACAAATATTTGATAATAGTACATACTACAAAAGAATCGAACATTCAAGTTGATTTCAAAAATATAGAGCTCCTTAAGGTTAACGGTACCCATTAAAAGTTACGAGCCAGTGAAAATATGACCTATGTCTGAAAGAGGAAAAGCAACCAAAACAGGTTATCTAAATGGAAATCACACCTTCATATTCAGCACATCAAATAACCCATTTTCAACTTTCAAGATCCTATATGCCAAAATGCGTAATTAAAAATTTTTACCACAAACAAAATCACGTATGTGTTTCTTGTGTTTGTTGTTTTTTTTTCCAGCAGTGACCAAATCGGACACGGTGATCCTATAAGATTGGGAGACGGCTTACATACATTCGGTGCAAACAGAAAGAACTAAATTATTTCATACACAATATACCTTACTTCTCCGCAATGCGGTTTTAAGTTATAAATAAACATGGACTTACCCTTGCGCAAAGAAGAGTACTTTAGAAACTATCTGAAAGGCCATTTTTAAGCATATCTCAACATTTTGACTCTAAATTTGGATTCAAATTTGACATCTCTCAATCCAAAACAGATTCTTTTTCTCAAACAGCCACATTTTCATGAAAAATGAAAAAGATGAGTTTCCTTATAATTTGTCATACAATAAAATAATATTATTAAGTATTAAGCCTGTGATTTCGTAGTTTCCTCCTATAGAAATTATAAATTTACTTTTATTCTATGATAAATATTCTATGATGATTGAAACAAGCAAGCATGGCAAAATAAAACATGGCACTGAGATTAGTGTAAGAAGGTGTGCTACATTAATCGAGTTCTAAAGTGTCTGATAATGGTCTGTCTTTCTCGTTCAAACAGTAAATTTGGAATAAATCAATTTATTATGCTCTTATGTCAGTTGCGGTTTTGGCCTAGCGGTTCCTTGAACATTTCTTGAAATAATATTATTGAATTACAATCAAGTAGGTGTGGGCAAGTCTAGTGGGTGCAAACAATTTTTGTTTAGAGCAGAAAAGACTCTTCCTTTGCCCATTAGCGCCACTCGACCAACCTCATCGAAGGCAGCTCGACCAAGGAGTTATCCGACTGCTCCAAGTGTGGTATTTTTATTGTGTTTGAGAAAGTTTTGTGGGTGCAAACAATTTTTGCTTAGAGCAGAAAAGACTCTTCCTTTGCCCATTAGCGCCACTCGACCAACGTAATCGAAGGCAGCTCGACCAAGGAGTTATCCGACTGCTCCGAGTGTGGTATTTTTATTGTGTTTGAGAAAGTTTTTTTGGGTGCAAACAATTTTTGCTTAGAGCAGAAAAGACTCTTCCTTTGCCCATTAGCGCCACTCGACCAACCTCATCGAAGGCAGCTCGACCAAGGAGTTATCCGACTGCTCCACGTGTGGTATTTTTATTGTGTTTGAGAAAGTTTTGTGGGTGCAAACAATTTTTGCTTAGAGCAGAAAAGACTCTTCCTTTGCCCATTAGCGCCACTCGACCAACGTAATCGAAGGCAGCTCGACCAAGGAGTTATCTGACTGCTCCGAGTGTGGTATTTTTATTGTGTTTGAGAAAGTTTTTTTGGGTGCAAACAATTTTTGCTTAGAGCAGAAAATACTCTTCCTTTGCCCATTAGCGCCACTCGACCAACCTCATCGAAGGCAGCTCGACCAAGGAGTTATCCGACTGCTCCAAGTGTGGTATTTTTATTGTGTTTGAGAAAGTTTTGTGGGTGCAAACAATTTTTGCTTAGAGCAGAAAAGACTCTTCCTTTGCCCATTAGCGCCACTCGACCAGCCTCATCGAAGGCAGCTCGACCAAGGAGTTATCCGACTGCTCCAAGTGTGGTATTTTTATTGTGTTTGAGAAGGTTTTGTGGGTGCTAACAATTTTTGCTTAGAGCAGAAAAGACTCTTCCTTTGCCCATTAGCGCCACTCGACCAACCTCATCGAAGGCAGCTCGACCAAGGAGTTATCCGACTGCTCCAAGTGTGGTATTTTTATTGTGTTTGAGAAAGTTTTGTGGGTGCAAACAATTTTTGCTTAGAGCAGAAAAGACTCTTCCTTTGCCCATTAGCGCCACTCGACCAACCTCATCGAAGGCAGCTCGACCAAGGAGTTATCCGACTGCTCCAAGTGTGGTATTTTTATTGTGTTTGAGAAAGTTTTGTGGGTGCAAACAATTTTTGCTTAGAGCAGAAAAGACTCTTCCTTTGCCCATTAGCGCCACTCGACCAACGTAATCGAAGACAGCTCGACCAAGGAGTTATCCAACTGCTCCGAGTGTGGTATTTTTATTGTGTTTGAAAAAGTTTTGTTGGTGCAAACAATTTTTGCTTAGAGCAGAAAAGACACTTCCTTTGCCCATTAGCACCACTCGACCAACCTCATCGAAGGCAGCTCGACCAAGGAGTTATCCGACTGCTCCAAGTGTGGTATTTTTATTGTGTTTGAGAAAGTTTTTTTGGGGGGGCAAACAATTTTTGCTTAGAGCAGAAAAGACTCTTCCTTTGCCCATTAGCGCCACTCGACCAACGTAATCGAAGGCAGCTCGACCAAGGAGTTATCCGACTGCTCCGAGTGTGGTATTTTTATTGTGTTTGAGAAAGTTTTGTTGGTGCAAACAATTTTTGCTTAGAGCAGAAAAGACTCTTCCTTTGCCCATTAGCGCCACTCGACCAACCTCATCGAAGGCAGCTCGACCAAGGAGTTATCCGACTGCTCCAAGTGTGGTATTTTTATTGTGTTTGAGAAAGTTTTGTTGGTGCAAACAATTTTTGCTTAGAGCAGAAAAGATTCTTCCTTTGCCCATTAGCGCCACTCGACCAACGTAATCGAAGGCAGCTCGACCAAGGAGTTATCCGACTGCTCCGAGTGTGGTATTTTTATTGTGTTTGAGAAAGTTTTTTTGGGTGCAAACAATTTTTGCTTAGAGCAGAAAAGACTCTTCCTTTGCCCATTAGCGCCACTCGACCAACCTCATCGAAGGCAGATCGACCAAGGAGTTATCCGACTGCTCCAAGTGTGGTATTTTTATTGTGTTTGAGAAAGTTTTGTGGGTGCAAACAATTTTTGCTTAGAGCAGAAAAGACTCTTCCTTTGCCCATTAGCGCCACTTGACCAACGTAATCGAAGGCAGCTCGACCAAGGAGTTATCCGACTGCTCCGAGTGTGGTATTTTTATTGTGTTTGAGAAAGTTTTTTTGGGTGCAAACAATTTTTGCTTAGAGCAGAAAAGACTCTTCCTTTGCCCATTAGCGCCACTCGACCAACCTCATCGAAGGCAGCTTGACCAAGGAGTTATCCGACTGCTCCAAGTGTGGTATTTTTATTGTGTTTGAGAAAGTTTTGTGGGTGCAAACAATTTTTGCTTAGAGCAGAAAAGACTCTTCCTTTGCCCATTAGCGCCACTCGACCAACCTCATCGAAGGCAGCTCGACCAAGGAGTTATCCGACTGCTCCAAGTGTGGTATTTTTATTGTGTTTGAGAAAGTTTTGTGGGTGCAAACAATTTTTGCTTAGAGCAGAAAAGACTCTTCCTTTGCCCATTAGCGCCACTTGACCAACGTAATCGAAGGCAGCTCGACCAAGGAGTTATCCGACTGCTCCGAGTGTGGTATTTTTATTGTGTTTGAGAAAGTTTTTTTGGGTGCAAACAATTTTTGCTTAGAGCAGAAAAGACTCTTCCTTTGCCCATTAGCGCCACTCGACCAACCTCATCGAAGGCAGCTCGACCAAGGAGTTATCCGACTGCTCCAAGTGTGGTATTTTTATTGTGTTTGAGAAAGTTTTGTGGGTGCAAACAATTTTTGCTTAGAGCAGAAAAGACTCTTCCTTTGCCCATTAGCGCCACTCGACCAACCTCATCGAAGGCAGCTCGACCAAGGAGTTATCCGACTGCTCCAAGTGTGGTATTTTTATTGTGTTTGAGAAAGTTTTGTGGGTGCAAACAATTTTTGCTTAGAGCAGAAAAGACTCTTCCTTTGCCCATTAGCGCCACTCGACCAACCTCATCGAAGGCAGCTCGACCAAGGAGTTATCCGACTGCTCCAAGTGTGGTATTTTTATTGTGTTTGAGAAAGTTTTGTGGGTGCAAACAATTTTTGCTTAGAGCAGAAAAGACTCTTCCTTTGCCCATTAGCGCCACTCGACCAACCACATCGAAGGCAGCTCGACCAAGGAGTTATCCGACTGCTCCAAGTGTGGTATTTTTATTGTGTTTGAGAAAGTTTTGTGGGTGCAAACAATTTTTGCTTAGAGCAGAAAAGACTCTTCCTTTGCCCATTAGCGCCACTCGACCAACGTAATCGAAGGCAGCTCGACCAAGGAGTTATCCGACTGCTCCGAGTGTGGTATTTTTATTGTGTTTGAGAAAGTTTTGTTGGTGCAAACAATTTTTGCTTAGAGCAGAAAAGACTCTTCCTTTGCCCATTAGCGCCACTCGACCAACGTAATCGAAGGCAGCTCGACCAAGGAGTTATCTGACTGCTCCGAGTGTGGTATTTTTATTGTGTTTGAGAAAGTTTTTTTGGGTGCAAATAATTTTTGCTTATAGCAGAAAATACTCTTCCTTTGCCCATTAGCGCCACTCGACCAACCTCATCGAAGGCAGCTCGACCAAGGAGTTATCCGACTGCTCCAAGTGTGGTATTTTTATTGTGTTTGAGAAAGTTTTGTGGGTGCAAACAATTTTTGCTTAGAGCAGAAAAGACTCTTCCTTTGCCCATTAGCGCCACTCGACCAGCCTCATCGAAGGCAGCTCGACCAAGGAGTTATCCGACTGCTCCAAGTGTGGTATTTTTATTGTGCTTGAGAAAGTTTTGTGGGTGCTAACAATTTTTGCTTAGAGCAGAAAAGACTCTTCCTTTGCCCATTAGCGCCACTCGACCAACCTCATCGAAGGCAGCTCGACCAAGGAGTTATCCGACTGCTCCAAGTGTGGTATTTTTATTGTGTTTGAGAAAGTTTTGTGGGTGCAAACAATTTTTGCTTAGAGCAGAAAAGACTCTTCCTTTGCCCATTAGCGCCACTCGACCAACCTCATCGAAGGCAGCTCGACCAAGGAGTTATCCGACTGCTCCAAGTGTGGTATTTTTATTGTGTTTGAGAAAGTTTTGTGGGTGCAAACAATTTTTGCTTAGAGCAGAAAAGACTCTTCCTTTGCCCATTAGCGCCACTCGACCAACGTAATCGAAGACAGCTCGACCAAGGAGTTATCCAACTGCTCCGAGTGTGGTATTTTTATTGTGTTTGAAAAAGTTTTGTTGGTGCAAACAATTTTTGCTTAGAGCAGAAAAGACACTTCCTTTGCCCATTAGCACCACTCGACCAACCTCATCGAAGGCAGCTCGACCAAGGAGTTATCCGACTGCTCCAAGTGTGGTATTTTTATTGTGTTTGAGAAAGTTTTTTTGGGGGGGCAAACAATTTTTGCTTAGAGCAGAAAAGACTCTTCCTTTGCCCATTAGCGCCACTCGACCAACGTAATCGAAGGCAGCTCGACCAAGGAGTTATCCGACTGCTCCGAGTGTGGTATTTTTATTGTGTTTGAGAAAGTTTTGTTGGTGCAAACAATTTTTGCTTAGAGCAGAAAAGACTCTTCCTTTGCCCATTAGCGCCACTCGACCAACCTCATCGAAGGCAGCTCGACCAAGGAGTTATCCGACTGCTCCAAGTGTGGTATTTTTATTGTGTTTGAGAAAGTTTTGTTGGTGCAAACAATTTTTGCTTAGAGCAGAAAAGACTCTTCCTTTGCCCATTAGCGCCACTCGACCAACGTAATCGAAGGCAGCTCGACCAAGGAGTTATCCGACTGCTCCGAGTGTGGTATTTTTATTGTGTTTGAGAAAGTTTTTTTGGGTGCAAACAATTTTTGCTTAGAGCAGAAAAGACTCTTCCTTTGCCCATTAGCGCCACTCGACCAACCTCATCGAAGGCAGATCGACCAAGGAGTTATCCGACTGCTCCAAGTGTGGTATTTTTATTGTGTTTGAGAAAGTTTTGTGGGTGCAAACAATTTTTGCTTAGAGCAGAAAAGACTCTTCCTTTGCCCATTAGCGCCACTTGACCAACGTAATCGAAGGCAGCTCGACCAAGGAGTTATCCGACTGCTCCGAGTGTGGTATTTTTATTGTGTTTGAGAAAGTGTTTTTGGGTGCAAACAATTTTTGCTTAGAGCAGAAAAGACTCTTCCTTTGCCCATTAGCGCCACTCGACCAACCTCATCGAAGGCAGCTTGACCAAGGAGTTATCCGACTGCTCCAAGTGTGGTATTTTTATTGTGTTTGAGAAAGTTTTGTGGGTGCAAACAATTTTTGCTTAGAGCAGAAAAGACTCTTCCTTTGCCCATTAGCGCCACTCGACCAACCTCATCGAAGGCAGCTCGACCAAGGAGTTATCCGACTGCTCCAAGTGTGGTATTTTTATTGTGTTTGAGAAAGTTTTGTGGGTGCAAACAATTTTTGCTTAGAGCAGAAAAGACTCTTCCTTTGCCCATTAGCGCCACTTGACCAACGTAATCGAAGGCAGCTCGACCAAGGAGTTATCCGACTGCTCCGAGTGTGGTATTTTTATTGTGTTTGAGAAATTTTTTTGGGTGCAAACAATTTTTGCTTAGAGCAGAAAAGACTCTTCCTTTGCCCATTAGCGCCACTCGACCAACCTCATCGAAGGCAGCTCGACCAAGGAGTTATCCGAATGCCCCAAGTGTGGTATTTTTATTGTGTTTGAGAAAGTTTTGTGGGTGCAAACAATTTTTGCTTAGAGCAGAAAAGACTCTTCCTTTGCCCATTAGCGCCACTCGACCAACCTCATCGAAGGCAGCTCGACCAAGGAGTTATCCGACTGCTCCAAGTGTGGTATTTTTATTGTGTTTGAGAAAGTTTTGTGGGTGCAAACAATTTTTGCTTAGAGCAGAAAAGACTCTTCCTTTGCCCATTAGCGCCACTCGACCAACCTCATCGAAGGCAGCTCGACCAAGGAGTTATCCGACTGCTCCAAGTGTTGTATTTTTATTGTGTTTGAGAAAGTTTTGTGGGTGCAAACAATTTTTGCTTAGAGCAGAAAAGACTCTTCCTTTGCCCATTAGCGCCACTCGACCAACCACATCGAAGGCAGCTCGACCAAGGAGTTATCCGACTGCTCCAAGTGTGGTATTTTTATTGTGTTTGAGAAAGTTTTGTGGGTGCAAACAATTTTTGCTTAGAGCAGAAAAGACTCTTCCTTTGCCCATTAGCGCCACTCGACCAACGTAATCGAAGGCAGCTCGACCAAGGAGTTATCCGACTGCTCCGAGTGTGGTATTTTTATTGTGTTTGAGAAAGTTTTGTTGGTGCAAACAATTTTTGCTTAGAGCAGAAAAGACTCTTCCTTTGCCCATTAGCGCCACTCGACCAACCTCATCGAAGGCAGCTCGACCAAGGAGTTATCCGACTGCTCCAAGTGTGGTATTTTTATTGTGTTTGAGAAAGTTTTGTTGGTGCAAACAATTTTTGCTTAGAGCAGAAAAGACTCTTCCTTTGCCCATTAGCGCCACTCGACCAACGTAATCGAAGGCAGCTCGACCAAGGAGTTATCCGACTGCTCCGAGTGTGGTATTTTTATTGTGTTTGAGAAAGTTTTTTTGGGTGCAAACAATTTTTGCTTAGAGCAGAAAAGACTCTTCCTTTGCCCATTAGCGCCACTCGACCAACCTCATCGAAGGCAGCTCGACCAAGGAGTTATCCGACTGCTCCAAGTGTGGTATTTTTATTGTGTTTGAGAAAGTTTTGTGGGTGCAAACAATTTTTGCTTAGAGCAGAAAAGACTCTTCCTTTGCCCATTAGCGCCACTCGACCAACCTCATCGAAGGCAGCTCGACCAAGGAGTTATCCGACTGCTCCAAGTGTGGTATTTTTATTGTGTTTGAGAAAGTTTTGTGGGTGCAAACAATTTTTGCTTAGAGCAGAAAAGACTCTTCCTTTGCCCATTAGCGCCACTCGACCAACGTAATCGAAGGCAGCTCGACCAAGGAGTTATCCGACTGCTCCGAGTGTGGTATTTTTATTGTGTTTGAGAAAGTTTTTTTGGGTGCAAACAATTTTTGCTTAGAGCAGAAAAGACTCTTCCTTTGCCCATTAGCGCCACTCGACCAACCTCATCGAAGGCAGCTCGACCAAGGAGTTATCCGACTGCTCCAAGTGTGGTATTTTTATTGTGTTTGAGAAAGTTTTGTGGGTGCAAACAATTTTTGCTTAGAGCAGAAAAGACTCTTCCTTTGCCCATTAGCGCCACTCGACCAACCTCATCGAAGGCAGCTCGACCAAGGAGTTATCCGACTGCTCCAAGTGTGGTATTTTTATTGTGGTATTTTTTCTTATGAAAAATAGAGCTTAAATATGCTCAAGGGATGTGGAAACCTGTATCTCTAACTTTTCTTTATTCTAAGTCTTAGAAAAATTGTGCAGAAACCTGTCTGGGGCTTTAAAAAACATAGATTTTTTTGATTAAGGTTATCAGATGTTGAACTAAAAAGCTCTCAAAATTTTGATCGAACAATCTTGGGGGAAAATGCACGGGAGGGGGCCTAGTTGCCCTCCAATTGTTTTTAATTAAAAAAGGTACTATAACTTTACATTTCCGTTAGAATATACACTCTCCCAACGTTATATGGTCACTGGGTCGATACAATCATCCCTGGGGAATAAACAACACCAAATAAACAAGCATCCGTGATCTTTCTTCTGGCAAAAAAAAAATACAATTCCACATTTTTGCAGATATGAGCTTGAAAACTCAACCAAAGGCTCTTTGATACGCTAAATCTGATGATGTGATTTTCATTAAAATTCTGTAACTTCTAAGAGGTGTTTACCCATATTTTTGAAAATCAGCCAAATTTTCTCAGTGAAACTTAATGAAACTTAAATATTTGGAATCAGAATGATAAGCCCCAATTCATTAAGAATGACCCATAAATCACAAAAGCCGTAGAATAAATAGTTGAAATCACTAAAAATACTTTAGCGTAAAGAGCGAGGTATTAGGAGGAGGTGAGCCCCTCATATGCGTAGTAATTTCTGTTCGTTTTAATGCTACTCCTTACTTGCAGTTGAAAAAACTTTTCATATTTATTTTTTCATTGTTTTTTTTATAATGCTAGAAAATCCTGCACTCCCTTCATGGAAATTTTCTTCCCCCATGACAAATCCCTCGATGGAAAGTTCCCCCAACACATCTCCCTCTTTTCAACCCCTCCCCCAACCAAAAATCCCCCTCAAAACGTCTTTACACTTCCCCCATTACCAAAAAATTTAGTAAAAACATTAGTAAAAAATTTAAAGTTTTAGTTGCCTTTTTAAGTAACCAAAAAATCGCAGGGCAACTACTATGAAAACTATCAAAACTATGAGAAAGCCATTTAGCCCAAAAAAATAAACTTGCAAAATTCATGTTAATTATTCCTCTGCGGAGAGCCAAAATCAAAACATACATTGTTTCAAAAACCTTCAGAAATCAAACAGTTCGTGGTAACAAACTGTAGTAAGGAGCGACCCGGCTCAATAGTAACCAAAACTTTAAAAAATTGAATTTTGATATCAATAGCTACATCAAAAGAATCGCATTTTAATGCTGATTTCAAATATATAAGTTTCATCATAGTTTTACCCATAAAAAGTTACGAGCCTGAGAAAATTTGACTTATTTAGGAAAATAGGGGAAAACACCCCCTAAAAGTCATAGGATCTTAACGAAAATGACACCATCTGATTCTGTGTATCAGAGAACCCTACTTTAGAAGTTTCAAGCTCCTATCTACAAAAATGTGGAATTTTATATTTTTTGCCAGAAGACAAATCACGGGTGCGTGTTTATTTGTTTGTTTGTTTTTTTTGTCCTTTCTTTTCCCCAGGGGTCATCGTATCGACCAAGTGGTCCTTGAATGTCGCAAGAGGGCTCATTCTAACGGAAATGAAAAGTTCTAGTGCCCTCTTTAAGTGACCAAAAAAATTGGAGGCCATCTAGACCATCTAGGCCTTTCTGATTCAGGGGCCATTCTTAAAGAATTGGGACAAAACTTACGATTTAGTGTAAAGAGCGAGGTATTAACAAGGGTACAAACCCCTTCGTATACATAATAAAAATATAAGGTTATGAAAGTTTGTTACGTAAGTTAATTCTTAAGTTACGCATATTTTTTACTAATAAAAACGTTCGTTAAAATTAAATGTTCTAGTTGCCTTTTTAAGTAACCGAAAAATTACAGGGCAACTAGGCCTCCTTCCTCACCCCTTATTTCTCAAAATCATCTGATCAAAACTAAGAGAAAGTCATTTAGCCAAAAAAGGAATTAATATGCAAATTTCATTTTAATAATTTATGTGCGGAGAGCCAAAACCAAACATGCATTAATTCAAAAACGTTCAGAAATTAAATAAAAAAACTAATTTTTTAGCTGAAAGTAAGGAGCGATATTAAAACTTAAAACGAACATAAATTACTCCGTATATGAAATGGGTTGTCCCCTCCGGAATTCCTCGCTCTTTACGCTAAAGTTTGACTCTTTGCCACAATTCTACTTTTTAAAACAATCAAAAGCTTTAGCGTAAAGAGCGTGGGATTGTGGAGGGGACAACCCATTTCATATACGGAGTAATTTATGTTCGTTTTAAGTTTTAATGTCGCTCCTTACTTTCAGCTAAAAAATTAGTTTTTTTTTATTTAATTACATATAGTAATGGTTACTGAGAAGTGTACAGACGTTTTCAGGAGGATTTTATTTTGTTTGGGGGTGGGGCTGAGGAGAAGGGGCTATGCTGGAGGATCTTTCCTTGGAGGAATCATGTCATAGAGAAAGAAAAATTCAATAACAAGGACGCAGGATTCTTTAGCAATACTATAAGAAAACAATGAAAAATAAACCTAAAATACAATAACATTTACGGTAGAATTATAGTTAATTGACTTCTTGTTATGTTGGAAAGGGTTTAGGTTAGGAAAATGAAACTTTCAGGGATGCGTCTAGAGGCTAAAGTATGTCCTGGGAAGGTATTTTGAAGTACCTACCTCGGTAAAATTCTAGTTAATTGACTTCTTGCTATCTTGGAAAGGGTTTAGATTAGGAAAATGAAACTTTCATGGATAGGTCTACAGGCTAAAGTATGTCCCGGGAAGGTATTTTAAAGTACCCACCTCCACTCCTTTTCCCTCTAGAGGGCCCTGAAATTTGCCTACATGACAGGTCTATACCTATTGAAATTTTGAAATTACAACCTTTTGCATTAATATTCAGTTACTAGCTGGGTTTTCTCTGCCTTTAGTTCTGAAAATGCAATTCCTGTTATTTGAATAGAATTTTGAGCCAAATCAATGTTGTTGTTTTTTTCAAAATTTAGGAAATATATTTGCATACCTTTAAAGCCTTGTAAAATGGAATTGAGCAAAGTTATGAAGCTGAAAACAATTTTGTTGTACTTCAATTAAGCAGAATACCTATTTTGCAAGGTTTCACTTTTGTGACCCACATATTTTTAAAGGTCATTAAAGGTCAAACCCCTCTAGAGGGAGAAGGAGTGGAGGTAGTTGCTTCAAAATACCTTCCCGGGACATACTTTACACTGTAGATTCATCCCTGAAAGTTTCATTTTCCTAACCTAAACCCTTTCTGAGATAGCAAGAAGTCAATTAACTAAGATTTTACCAAGGTGGGTACTTTGAAATATCTTCCCATTATATAGTTTAGCCTGTAGACCCATCCCTGAAAGTTTCATTTTCCTAACCTAAGCCCTTTTCGTGATAGCAAGAGGTCAATTAACTAGAATTTACCTCCATTTCTACCTTATTTTGATGCATTAGAAGAAACTTAACAAATCATCAGCTCAAAAATGCTTTTTGGGCTACACCTCCCTCCTCCCATTAACTGAAAACACAAGTCCTCAGAAGTAGGCCTAATTGTTTTATGTAACTAACAGACACTTACAAGAACTTTTAGTAATGCAATATTCCAGACTCTGAACAGTATACAAATTAAAAAATATAAGTCTTATAAATGTTGCTTTTTTGAGCTCTATTTTAGAACAAGTCTCTTTCTTTTTTTCCAAACGTTTACAAGTCGTAATTACAACCCGGTGACAAGACATAAAACTTTCTGTTTCCAATAGTTTACCCTAGAGATTTCGACGCCCCCAAACGCCCAAATAAGAATCACCCTGTCTTGGAACAACCCCAATTGCAATAATGCTGTACGCTCTGTGTCTGGGAAACAGTTTCAATAATTATGTTAAAATGTAAATGGAGCGGTCAACTTCATTGTTACTAATTACTAGTTTCGGCGCAATGGTTCTCCTGTCCTCTTGTGTTTAACATTTTTCGAAGTTATTCCATTATTCATTCATTTCAATTTTTTTTTTAATTAAAAGAGGGCCTTTCCGAAGCCAAGAGCGGGGGGTAAGAGATTTGTAAGATATGCTTCGTTAAGTAATGTATTTTGCGTAACTCTCTTGTCCACACCAGCATAAATGTATATGATATGAGCAAGTAGCAACAGCTTTTTTTTTTTTTTTTTACCTGATAGTGTTTACCTCATAGGTGCACACAGTTCAATGTATTAGGAAGGGAATGGTTAAAAGCATAAAATTTACATTGTAGGCTCAGAATTTTTCAATTTCCCTCTTAAAGGGAGTTTCCCGTCATTCATCATCCAAGAACCCAATCCGAACTCCCAGCCTTCTATGTAAAGAATAAATATATATATATATATATATATATATATATATATATATATATATATATATATATATATATATATATATATATATATATATATATATATATATATTTTAAATGAGACGGATGGCTGGTTACGAGCCACCCGTGCGTTTTTTTTTGTTTTTTTTTGGCTTTTTTACGTAATTTTATCACAATCAATCAATGGTCCCACCACCAACCAGAAATTTCTAGGGCCGTTCATAGGGCCTGATCCTCCCGGTGTCCCGGTCGTCATTTGTGTTCCGGTTTCCCGGTCTGTAATTTCTCTTTGAGTGTCCTGGTCGTCATTTATGTTCCCTGTGTCCCGGTACCCCCAACACCTAGCTGGTGGGGGCACTTCGCGCCCTCCGAACGATTCGCCGGTGATTATTTTCAACAAGGCGTATTTTGCACGTTTTTTTTGGGGGGGAGGGGTGTATTTGTCGGAGAGGAAAGACTGTGACGGATTCTTTGAAAGTGTGGTATATTCTTAGGAAAAGAGCTATTTTCAACAGGGATGATTTTCCATTTGGAAGGGAAGTTTTTTTTTTTTGGGGGGGGGGGGGTAGACTTTTGATCAGAAATTTTACACGGTAAAATTTGGCTGAATTCAAATACAAATTTGCTCATTCAACTCATGATAAATAATCCATGAAGAACTATCTATTAGAATTATCTACGAGAAACTTCTCGATGGAGGGGAGGGATCTTGGAAAAGTTTTCAACATAGAAGTAATTTTCGGAATGAATTAATAAACGATCAGAAATAAAGTAAAAATTAGTATCTTTTTTTAGTAAGAATATGAAGAATAAGCTAAAAAGAATTTTTCATTCGGAATAGTGAACTTTTTTTTGAGGGGGGGGGGTATTTGTATCAATGACACACTTTTACAGGGGCTAAGTTTTTACAATCGCTAAAGTAAGTTTTACAATCGCTAAAGTTTTTACTGTTTAATAAAGTAGAATTGAGAGAAAGATTCAAACTTAAGCGTAATTGAGATGTTGAGAAGGGAACAGCCCCTTTCATGTGCAGAGCCCTTCTTATCACCTTGCTCATTAAGCAAAAGTTTTTTAGCACTTTGAATTTTTTTTTTCTATTACAAATTTTCTTACAAAATTTGGACAAAAACCAAACTTCAGAGTAGAGAGTAAGAATCTAGTGTAAGAAGCATAGTATTTGTCACTGGGAAGTATAATTTTTTTAAGGGGGGGGTGCATTTACTAATGTAGTTTTTTCACAGGGAGAATTATTCAATGGGAGGGAATTTTCTGGGGCTGAACCTTCCAGGGGGAATTTTATACCGGGGGAATTTGCCTGAATTCCTATACCAAATTCTTTTTGGCTGTCTTACTTCCTCTCTGCCGGCGAATTTTACATATGGAGATGTCATGAGAAATTGTCCGGGTGAAATTTTTACCTGGTAAGAATAGCCCAAAGGATCTTTTTGTGTGGGGGGGATTTACCACAGAAGGAATTCTCCATGGATAAGTTTTCAGGTGGTGGAGTTTTCCACTAGGGTGGGGGATTTCTGGTAAACTTTTCCTGCGGAGGGGGGAGGTTTTATGGCACGAATTGTGCAAGAATCTGAAGTGTTTTTCTGATGAAAGTGTCCTAAGAAGAATTTTCAGCCATTCGTCTGCAAGAAATTACCTGGGGAGAATTTTCGTTGGGCGTTGGCGAGGGGTATTCTACATTTGAGGAAGTTTCCATGGAGGGATTTTTCTTGGGATGAGGGAATTTTCCATTTAGAAAGAGCCAAATTTTCCGACATAAGTTAAATGCTTGTTTTGCGTTATTTATGAGTTTGGTTACATTCCCCCCACTCCCACGAAATACCTTCCATAGCAGGTATCTAATACAATCTAGTCCTTGAATTTAAAATTATTTAAAAATTGTACTTTTGCAAAATTAAGGGTTCGCCATCTATTGAATATGCATGAAAATCTGGAAACCGAGTTTAGGCTTTAACTAAATATTTGTAAAGAATTTTCGTTTAAAAGTTTTGGAATTTCAAACCGTCGAGCAAGCACAAATACTTTTATAAAAACTCTTTTTTTATGATTAAGTGCTTCGAAAAGTTATAAGCCTTACATTAGGATAACTTTTTTGCGACGATTTTTTGCGACATTTCCACAATTTTAGAATGTGTTTTCAAGAATCCTCTAAGGAGAGAGGGAAGACTCCACTGGAGCATCAATTGGGAGGGGAGAGGTGGCAGATGTATTTTTTTGAAAAATTACATCTTTTAAACTAAAAATTTTGAAAAGAAGATATATATATATATATATATATATATATATATATATATATATAATACTATAGTACTTAGTATAGTACTATATACTTTTGTGCTTAGAAATGCTAGTTCTAGTAGTGCATCCATTTCTGTTTGACCCTCCTCCTCCGTGGGGGAGGAGGAATGCGTAACTACTAAAAATGCGTAAAGTTGGCTTGCTGACAGGTAGCTACATATGGAACGAAAACCTTTTTTTGGTTTTATCAGTTTGTTCAATAAATATAGAATACCGACCTCACCCCGCAGCCCCTAGGAATCAAGGACTAATACACTTCGGTCTATAGGTAATGTTACCTGTAAGCAAGCCCACTTTACAAATTTTTGTCTAGTTGGAGGGGGATTTTTGAAAGCTAAAAAGTGGATGCGCTTCTCCAATCAAACAGTTCGTGGTAATGAACTGTATTAAGGAGCGACCCGGCTCAATAGTAACAAAAACTCTTAATAATGGAATTTTGATACCAATAGCTACATCAAAAGAAGCACATTTAAATGCTGATTTTAAATATATAAGTTTCATCAAGTTTAGGCTTACCCATCAAAAGATACGAGCCGTAGAAAATATGCCTGATTTTGGAAAATAGGGGGAAACACCCCTTAGAGGTCATAGAATCTTAACGAAAATCACACCATCAGATTCAGCGTTTAAGAGAACCCTATTGTAGAAGTTTCAAGCTCCTATCTACAAAAATGTGGAATTTTGTATTTTTGGTCAGAAGGCAGATCACAGATGAGTGTTTATTTGTTTGTTTGTTTTTTCCCAGGGGTGATTGTATCGACCCAGCTGTCCTAGAATGTTGAGAGAGGGCTCATTCTAACGAAAATTAAAAGTGCTAGTGCCCTTTTTAAGTGACGAAAAAAATTGGAGGGCACCTAGGCCCCCTCCCACGCTAATTATTTTCCAAAAGTCAACAGATCAAAATTATGAGAAAGCCATTTTATTTAGCGTAGTCGAAAAATCTTATAACTATGTCGTTGGGGACGGCTTACTCTCCCACATTTCCCCACAGTAATGGTTATTGGGAAGTGTACAGACGTTTTTAGGGGGATTTTTGGTTGGGGGAGGGTTGACAACAGGGAGATATGTTGGGGGAACTTTCCATCGAGGAATTCGTCACGGGGGAAGAAAATGTCCATGAAGGGAGTGCAGGATTTTCTAGCATTATTAAAAAAAACAATGAAAAAATAAATATGAAAAGTTTTTTCAACTGGAAGTAAGGAGTAGCATTAAAATGAACAGAAATTACTACGCATATGAGGGGTTCACCTCCTCCTAATACCTCGCTCTTTACGCTAAGGTATTTTAAGTGATTTCAACTATTTATTCTAAGACTTTTGTGATTTAGGGGTCATTCTTAATGAATTGGGACAAAATTTGATCTTTGGTGTAAAGAGCGAGGTAATGACGAAGGGGTAACCCCTTTATGTAATAAAAACATGAGATTACAAAAGTTTGTTACGTAAGCTAATTTATCAGTTACGTTTATCTTTTACTAATAAAAACATTCATAAAAAATTTAAAGTTTTAGTTGCCTTTTGAAGTAACCAAAAAATCGCAGGGCAACTAGGCTCCCTCCCCCTGTTCCTTTTTTTATTAGAATGATTCAATCAAAACTATGAGAAAGCCATTCAGCCAAAAAAAAAAAAAAAAAACTTGCAAAGTTCGTGTTAATTACTCCTCTGCGAAGAGCCAAAATCAAAACATACATTGGTTCAAAAACGTTCAGAAAATAAATATAAAAACAAAAACAAGTTTTTTAGCTGAAAGTAAGGAGCGACATTAAAACTTAAAATGAACAGAAATTACTTCGTATATGAAAAGGGCTGGTTCCTCATCAACGCCCCGCTCTTTACGCTAAAGTTTTTTACTGTTTTAAAAAGCAGAGTTGAGAGAAAGAGTCAAACATAAATAAATAAATTGAAAATTTGTATTATTGCTCATCAGCTATTAGGAAGGAGGGGTGATATCCCTCACTGTGCTGGTTTGGGGGATTCCAGAAGCCTGAGAAAATTATATTTCAATTCCCAATTAGTCTAAATCTACATGGGCGTTCAGATAAATATCCTCTCTTTTTTATTTAGAATAGAAAATATCCTCTCTTAGAAAATTCTCTCTCACCGGTGGAAAATACCCCCTCCCGGAATATACCCTAGGTAATTATCCCCCCCCCCGGGAAAATAAGGTTTTCGAAATTTTATTTGACTTATTCTTTTATTTCCCAAGGGGGAGGCATTTTGGTACTTGTTTCTTATATTACCACTCACTCAAGTTTACACTGTGTAAAACTTGTAATTTTTGAAAGTATAATTTCTCGTAAATTTCTCAAACTATAAAACTTTTAAATCGTAAACTTGAGTGAGTGGCGTATAAGGCACAAGCACCGTTAACGATGTGTAAAACTCAACAACAAATGGTTTCTTCATTAGTCTTTTTCGTTACTTAAGAAACAAATTTGGGCTATATATTTGCACTTTCGGTGGAGGGGTTAAAGTATAGCGGATCTGCGTGTAAAATGGGTTTGGTACAATTATTTTGCATATTATGAAGTAAGAGTTGTTTTCTGTCTTCGAACTGTCCAAATACTTTACCCCAACCTCCTTATTTGCAAATGTATAGCCCAAATTATATATATTTCCTATCTATTCCATCACTTGTCTTTGTCTTGTCTCACGTAAAGCTAAAAGAAATGAACTAAGAACCAGTATGTTTGCTCGATTTTTATATAGCGTAAACTTGAGTGAGTGGTCTATAATGCACGGGTACCAAAATTCTTACAAAAAAACTCAAACAGAATTCTCGAATTTGAAAACCCTTATTTTCTGCTAGGGGCATTTTCTGGGGGGAGGGGGTAATTACTTGGTGAGACGAGGGGCTGCTCACTCCCCTAACCCTTGTACACCGGGTGTCGGTGCTGGGAGGGTGCCATTTCATCTTAGACAGGGTAAAAACTGACAAAATAGGTGCCGGGTGGGTGACGGGAGTAACTGGTGAATTTGTAATCTCTGTGTTTTCTGTGTTGGCACAATTTTATACGACATTGCTTCTTTACTTGAACGCAAACAATTCTAAACTGATTAAGAATCACAGAAAACAATTATTTTTCAAACTTTTTCCTTGGTTAAGCCTATCACTTATAATCTCATAGTCCGCTATCCCAGGATTATTTTGGCCTCACCTGTGGACAGTTTCGGCTGTCGGAATTGTAAAATAGGATGATGTTAATATCCCATGTGACCAGTTTAAACTGTCGGCATCTGAAAATGTCGGCGTTTTAAGCCGCCTGAATCTAGGAAATTTCGAGGGAATACACAAAGGGTCAAAATCGTTAATGAAGTTTTCCTCAGAATGAATTTTGAGCAGTAATTGAAATCTGGTAAGGTCATCAGCACATAACTGTTTTCAATTGAACATAAATCAGAATTTGCAATGAAGTCGACTGAACTTGCATGTAAGTTTTTGTGTGCAAAATTGTTTGATGAGTTTAAAAATTCTGTTAGACCATCACCGGCTAACTTTTTCGAAAATAAAGACGACCTTATCTCTGCATCAAAAATCTACCCAAATAGTAGATTAAAAAACTTTTTACAGGGCACAGAAGATTGCTTCGTTTTTATGGCACTTGGTATCTACCAAGTCAAACAGTTCGTGGTAACGAACTGTAGTAAGGAGCGATCCGGCTCAATAGTAACCAAAACTCTAAAAAATTGAATTTCTATATCAATAGCTACATCAAAAGAATTGCATTTAATGCTGATTTTAAATATATAAGTTTCATAAAGTTTAGTCTTACCCATCATAAGCTACGAGCCTGAGAAAATTTGCCTTATTTAGGAAAATAGGGGGAAACACCCCCTAAAAGTCGTAGGAAAATGACACCATAAGATTCAGCGTATCAGAGAACCCTAATGTAGAAGTTTCAAGTTCCTATCTACAAAAATGTGGAATTTTGTATTTTTTGCCGGAAGACAAATCACGGGTGCGTGTTTATTTGTTTTTTTCCCCAGGGGTCATCGTATCGACCAAGTGTTCCTAGATTGTCGCAATAGGGCTCTTTTCTAATGGAAATTAAAAGTTCTAGTGCCCTTTTTAAGTGACCAAAAAAATTGGAGGGCATCTAGGCCCCCTCCCACGCTCATTTTTTCCCAAAGTCAACGGATCAAAATTTTGAGATGGCCAATTTGTTCAGCATAGTCAAAAACCATAATAACTATGTCTTTGGGGATGACTTACTCCCCCACAATCCCTGGGGGAGGGGCTGCAAGTTACAAAATTCGACCAGTGTTTACATATAATAATGGTTATTGGGAAGTGTACAGACGTTTTCAGGGGGATTTTTTGGTTTTAGGGGTAGGGTTGGGGGGAGGGGGCTATGTGGGAGGATCTTTCCTTGGAGAAATATGTCATGGGGGAAGAAAAATTCAATGAAAATGGCGCAGGGCGCAGGATGAATCTGGTCACGTTAGAAAAAAACGTCAAATTCAGAGCTTAATATACAATGCTGGGTGTTTGGAGCCTCTCTATTATGGAGTATAATTCGAAAATAACACAACTATACGAGCGATAAAACATATATACCACAACCATAACTCAACTAACGAAAGAACTGCTAAAAGATAACACAACTATAAAGCAAAAACAGGTGAAAACTAACGGGAAAATAAACGAACTAAGAGGTTAAAGGAGCCCAGAGAAAAAATATAATCCTTTTCCAATTTTGAGCCTAACTTCCGCAAAGGAGTAATACTGTCAGAAGCCCCGAAATATCGAATTATTTTCTTTTTCCTATAAGGCCGGATTAAATGAAACAGAAACTTACAATAGCGGAAATATAATATACACAATTCAACCAGATCTTGTCTTTTTTAACTTAAAACGAACAGAGATCATTAAGCATATGAGGGGTTCTAAAAATGCTTTAGCATAAAGAGCGAGGTATTTAGGAGGAGATAAATACCTCGCTCTTTATGCTATAGTATTTTTAGTAATTTCAACTATTTATTCTACGGCCTTTCTGATTCAGGGGTCTTTCTTAAAGAATTGGGACAAAACTTACGATTTAGTGTAAAAAGCGAGGTATTAACGAGGGTACAAACCCCCTCATATACATAATAAAAATTTAAGAATATAAAAGTTTGTTACGTAAGTTAATTCATAAGTTACGTATATTTTTTACTAATAAAAACATTCGTTAAAAATCAAAATTTATAGTTGTCTTTTTATGTAATCTCTCGAAATCGTCTGATCAAAACTAAGAGAAAGCCATTTAGCCAAAAAAGGAATCAATATGCAAATTTCATTTTAATAATTGATGTGTGGAGAACCAAAATCAAACATGCATTAATTCAAAAACTTCCAGAAATTACATAAGAAAAACTAGTTTTTTTTTAACTGAAAGTAAGGAGCGACATTAAAACTTAAAACGAACAGAAATTACTCCGTATATGAAATGGGTTGTCCCCTACGCAATCCTTCGCTCTTTACGCTAAAATTTTTGATTGTTTTAAAAAGCAGAATTGTGGCATTTCTTGAAATAATATTATTGAATTATAATCAAGTAGGTGTGGGCAAGTCTAGTGGGTGCAAACAATTTTTGCTTAGAACAGAAAAGACTCTTCCTTTGCCCATTAGCGCCACTCGACCAACCTCATCGAAGGCAGCTCGACCAAGGAGTTATCCGACTGCTCCAAGTGTGGTATTTTTATTGTGTTTGAGAAAGTTTTGTGGGTGCAAACAATTTTTGCTTAGAGCAGAAAAGACTCTTCCTTTGCCCATTAGCGCCACTCGACCAACGTAATCGAAGGCAGCTCGACCAAGGAGTTATCCGACTGCTCCGAGTGTGGTATTTTTATTGTGTTTGAGAAAGTTTTTTTGGGTGCAAACAATTTTTGCTTAGAGCAGAAAAGACTCTTCCTTTGCCCATTAGCGCCACTCGACCAACCTCATCGAAGGCAGCTCGACCAAGGAGTTATCCGACTGCTCCAAGTGTGGGATTTTTATTGTGTTTGAGAAAGTTTTGTGGGTGCAAACAATTTTTGCTTAGAGCAGAAAAGACTCTTCCTTTGCCCATTAGCGCCACTCGACCAACGTAATCGAAGGCAGCTCGACCAAGGAGTTATCCGACTGCTCCGAGTGTGGTATTTTTATTGTGTTTGAGAAAGGTTTTTTGGGTGCAAACAATTTTTGCTTAGAGCAAAAAAGACTCTTCCTTTGCCCATTAGCGCCACTCGACCAACCTCATCGAAGGCAGCTCGACCAAGGAGTTATCCGACTGCTCCAAGTGTGGTATTTTTATTGTGTTTGAGAAAGTTTCGTGGGTGCAAACAATTTTTGCTTAGAGCAGAAAAGACTCTTCCTTTGCCCATTAGCGCCACTCGACCAACCTCATCGAAGGCAGATCGACCAAGGAGTTATCCGACTGCTCCAAGTGTGGTATTTTTATTGTGTTTGAGAAGGTTTTGTGGGTGCTAACAATTTTTGCTTAGAGCAGAAAAGACTCTTCCTTTGCCCATTAGCGCCACTCGACCAACCTCATCGAAGGCAGCTCGACCAAGGAGTTATCCGACTGCTCCAAGTGTGGTATTTTTATTGTGTTTGAGAAAGTTTTGTGGGTGCAAACAATTTTTGCTTAGAGCAGAAAAGACTCTTCCTTTGCCCATTAGCGCCACTCGACCAACCTCATCGAAGGCAGCTCGACCAAGGAGTTATCCGACTGCTCCAAGTGTGGTATTTTTATTGTGTTTGAGAAAGTTTTGTGGGTGCAAACAATTTTTGCTTAGAGCAGAAAAGACTCTTCCTTTGCCCATTAGCGCCACTCGACCAACGTAATCGAAGACAGCTCGACCAAGGAGTTATCCAACTGCTCCGAGTGTGGTATTTTTATTGTGTTTGAAAAAGTTTTGTTGGTGCAAACAATTTTTGCTTAGAGCAGAAAAGACACTTCCTTTGCCCATTAGCGCCACTCGACCAACCTCATCGAAGGCAGCTCGACCAAGGAGTTATCCGACTGCTCCAAGTGTGGTATTTTTATTGTGTTTGAGAAAGTTTTGCTGGTGCAAACAATTTTTGCTTAGAGCAGAAAAGACTCTTCCTTTGCCCATTAGCGCCACTCGACCAACGTAATCGAAGGCAGCTCGACCAAGGAGTTATCCGACTGCTCCGAGTGTGGTATTTTTATTGTGTTTGAGAAAGTTTTTTTGGGGGGGCAAACAATTTTTGCTTAGAGCAGAAAAGACTCTTCCTTTGCCCATTAGCGCCACTCGACCAACGTAATCGAAGGCAGCTCGACCAAGGAGTTATCCAACTGCTCCGAGTGTGGTATTTTTATTGTGTTTGAGAAAGTTTTGTTGGTGCAAACAATTTTTGCTTAGAGCAGAAAAGACTCTTCCTTTGCCCATTAGCGCAACTCGACCAACCTCATCGAAGGCAGCTCGACCAAGGAGTTATCCGACTGCTCCAAGTGTGGTATTTTTATTGTGTTTGAGAAAGTTTTGTTGGTGCAAACAATTTTTGCTTAGAGCAGAAAAGACTCTTCCTTTGCCCAT
>NW_027062947.1:0-62274 GCF_032884065.1 Artemia franciscana
ATCTCCATCCTCAAGCTTAAGAATTCAAAATTACTATCTACCGATAACAGTTCACATTTGTTTAGATTTTTCGAAAATCGCGGATATTGGGGAATAGCTCACTTTATTTTTGTTAGGTATTTGATTTTAATTCTTATAATTTTGGGTCTTTTAATGAATTTTATCAATCTTTGATTTTTTGGTGTTTTTTTCGCTGGTTTTTAACTGGTTTTGTTGTACTTTCAGCGGTAGCTTTTAGGTTTTTCTTCGGTATTTTCCTTGTTTATATTATTTTGTTCACGCTGAAGAAGAGAGATGGTTGTTCTCTCGAAATATTCGTTTTCTGTGTTTTCTTTAGTATTTTCATTTGGCCTTTAAAAACCCCATTTAATCGTTTTCTTTCTTTATTTTATAGATGGCCAATGTAGTTTAAGAAATTACTTCGTCAAGGGCATTTAGGTCTATAATACCCCCTCCCCCCCCAAAAAAAAAAACTGTTTTATAGTGTTAGTTCATGTGCATTTTTGTGCTCTTGTATAATCATTCATAAAATAAAATACTTTCCAAGGTTTTTAATAATAGATTGTTCGCATATCCACTTGTCAAGTAATGATAGCTCAATTTCTTCGTTGAATATCTAAGATTTTGAAAAGCCAAACACTTGTCGCATTATATTACATTTCACTGAGAAACATATAGTAGGGCAAACTAAACTATAAGAAACTAACAAATTATAGAATTCAAAAAAACATTCTTCAAAATAATAACGTATAAGTAAAATATAGAAGATGAAGAATTGCATTTTTATGTAAACCACAAAAAGACTTCCTTGCAGCGGGTGGGATTGAGCCTTATGTCTGATCGATTACAGGGGTGGCCTTTTGCACTACACTGCTAAAAGGTATTAAATATGAACATTCAATGAATTGATGATAGTGTGAAAAAAGAATAAAACAAAACAAAAGTTTATAGTGCGAGGTCATGTCAATTTGAATGCTCTTGTATAATCATTCATAAACTAAAATACTTTCCAATGTTTTTAATATTAGTTTGTTCGTTTGTTCACTTATCAACAAATGATAGTTCAATTTCTTCGTTGACTCTCAAAGATGTCAAAAATCCAAACACTTGTCGCATTTTATTACATTTCGCTTAGAAACATGTAATATAGCAAGCTAAACTATAAGAAAAGAATAATATAACTAATTATAGAATTTAAAAAAAATGTTCTTCGAAACAACAACGTATTAGTAAAATACAAGAAACAGCTCCCCTTGCCTTGCGGCAGGCGGAATCGAACCTTATACCTAATTGACTACAGGCGTCGCCTTTTCCACTGCACTGCTACAAGGTATTAAATAATAACATTTAATGAATTGATGATATGAATGAGTAGCTCGTCTCTGACTGAAAATGACATCATAGCCCAGAGAAGTAACTATTACTGAAGCCATGATTATTTTCATCATATAGTTACTATAAATGTAGTCATGATTATAAATGTCAAAATGTTGTAATCTGTACACCTACTTAAGAACTACTTAAGCAACCCACGGAATATAACGAAAATTAACGTTCAGTTTTGATTCTAACTAAAGAAAGGGACCCTTGACGGGCTTAAACAACAAGATGGGATTCTTATTCTCTGAACTAAAAATAGAATTTAAGATGACATTTTTTATATTTGCCCTCGATTCTCCCTGGGCAAACCTGCTTTCACTAGTAAGCTACCGGTGCAGACAAGGTAGTTCGTGCACACCATTTTTTTGTGAAAAACAAAGTTAAAAGTAATGTTTTTGTTGGGCAAGGAGGTGTCCTTACAAGAGGACTCTCAGCGTATCTATATTCCTCATCAATGAGCTAATGGCCAGGGGTAATTAAAGGCACTGAAAAATTCACTAGTACAGGTGAAGGCGCAAAGGCAAGGGGATTTAGGTCCACCTCCCCCCCCCCACCAAAAAAAGTCTATAGTGTGAGGTCTAAGCACTTGGATACTCTTGTATAATGATTCATAAACTAAGTTACTTCCCAATATTCTTAATATTAGTTTGTTTCCTTGTTCACTTATCAATAAACGATAGCTCAATTTCTTCGTTGACTATCTAAGATTTCGAAAAGCCAATAATAAAGCAAGTGAAAAACATCATCATTGACAGCAACAATTCTATTGAATTCAATTTATTCAATATTCAACAATGGATATATGAATACAACCCATGTGCCACCATTTGTCTTTAAAATAATTTCAACTGAGCCTTATAGTTTTTAAAGCAAATCAATATATATCAGCTCTTTAATATTTGATTAAATAAACAAACAAGTTTTTCAACTGAAATAAAGGAGAAACGTTAAAACTAAAAAAGAACAGAAACTATTCTGTTACATAAAAACTATCTCTGTCTCGAATAGGCTTGGAAAGAACTGTTAATATTAAACTCAATATTTGATATATAATGATATTAAATAAAAAAAACAAGTTTTTTGAAATGAAAGTAAGGAGCGACATTAAAACTTAAAACGAAGAGAAATTACTCCGTATATGAAAGGGGTTTTTCCTCCTCGACGCCCCGCTCCTTACGCTAAAGTTTTTTTATTGTTTTAAAAAGAAGAGTTGCGAGAAACAGTCAAACTTTAGCGCAAGGATCGGGGCGTCGAGGAGGAAAAACCCCTTTCATATACGGAGTAATTTCTTTTCGTTTTAAGTTTTAATGTCGCTCCTTACTTTCATTTCAAAAAACTTGTTTTTTTTATTTAATTTCTGAAAGTTTTTGAATTAATGCATGTCTGATTTTGGCTCTCCGTACATAAATTATTAAAATGAAATTTACATATTAATTCTTTTTTTGGCTAAATGGCTTTCTCTTAGTTTTGATCACACGATTTTGAAAAATAAGGGGTGGGGAAGGAGGCCTAATTGCACTCCAATTTTTCGGTTACTTAAAAAGGCAACTAGATCTTTTAATTTTTAACGAACGTTTTTATTAGTAAAAAAAATACGTAACTTAAGAATTAACTTACGTAACAAACTTTTATATTCTTATATTTTTGATTATACATATGAGGATGTTGGTCCCCTCGTTAATACCTCGCTCTTCACACTAAATCTTGTTTTGTCCCAATTCTTTAAGAATGACCCCTGAATCAGAAAGGCCGTAGAATAAATAGTTGAAATTACTTTAAAAATTTTTAGCATAAAGAGCGAAGTATTTATCTCCTCCTAAATACCTCGCTCTTTATGCTAAAGTATTTTTAGAACCCCTCATATGCGTAATAATCTCTGTTCGTTTTAAGTTTTAATGCTTCTTGTTACTTTCAATTGAAAAAACTTTTTCATGTTTATATTTTCATTGTTTTTTTTATAGTAGTGCTAGAAAGTCCTGCGCCCTTTTCATTGAATTTCTCTTCCCCCATGAAATATTCCTCCAATGAAAGATCCTCCCATATAGCCCCCTCCCTTAAACCCTACACCCAAACCAAAAAAATCCCCCTGATAACGTCGGTACACTTCCCAGTAACCATTACTGTATGTAAACATTGGCCAAAGTTTGTAACTTAAAGCCCCTCCCCCAGGGACTGTGGGGGGTAAGTCATCCCCAAAGACATAGTTATTATGTTTTTCGACTATGCGGAACAAAATGGCTATCTCAAAATTTTGATCCGTTGACTTTGGCAAAAATGAGCGTGGGAGGGGGCCTAGGTGCCCTCCAATTTTTTTGGTCACTTAAAAAGGGCACTAGAACTTTTCATTTCCGTTAGAATGAGCCCTTATGCAAAACTCTTGGACCAACTGGTCGATACGATGACCCCTGGGAAAAAGAAAAAAGAAAAAAAAACAAAAAACAAACAAACAAATAAACACGCACCCGTGATTTGTCTTATGGCAAAAAATACAAAATTCCACATTTTTGTAGATAGGAAATTGAAACTTCTATAGTAGGGTTCTCTGATACGCTGAATGCGATGGTGCGATTTTCGTTAAGATCCTATGACTTTTAGGGGTTGTTACCCCCTATTTTCCAAAATAAGGCAAATTTTCTCAGGCTCGTAACTTTTGATGACAAAGACTAAATTTGATGAAACTTATATATTTAAAATCAGCATAAAAATCCAATTCTTTTGATATATCTTTTAGCATCGAAAATCCGTTTTTTAGAGTTTCGTTTACTATTGAGCCGGGTCGCTCCTTACTACAGTTTGCTACCACGAACTGTTTGGTTGGTTGTTGAAAGCAATTCAGGTCAAGATTTTATTTCACTGTAATATTATTTCGCTGCAGGTGCAATTAAGCCAACAGCACTAGGTAAAACTAATCCATCAGTTTCAAGTGCTACTAAGTTTTCATATTAAAAGACGATCATTAGATACTAACTGCCATGTTTAATATAAAGAATTCCTTCAGGGATTAATGAATTATGTTAAAGTTTACATAAAGGATTGATATAACTTATTATAAATGGGAACTCTGGAAGTTTCGTCGGATGTAGATGAAACCTAGTAAAGAACAAACCAAAGCATATAGTAACCAATTTACATAAGGAATCGTTATAGTTCATTATTTAGAGGTTTTCTGTTTTTTTTGTAAGATCACCATTTTTTTAAGGTACCATTCCTGAATCATGCTCTCTAATATAATCTCCAACATGGTTGCAAGCTGCTGCTGCAACCCGGACTATAAAACTTTCAGACATTATTATGACGTTCTTGAAACCAGTTCAACGCGCACTGTGGCAACGAGTCGTCCTTTCCCTATCAAAGTAAAATAAACAGCATGTAGGTTGTTGATACTCTATGGGTCCGTCCTTAAATCCCATAAGATAAAGGCCACAAAACTCAAGCCTCCTGACAAATGGGAATTTTTTTACCGAGTAGCCAAAAACATGAGAGTCGAGGGTGTTCCCCCTCCCCCTTATATGTGACAGCCCTGCACGAGAGACATTTCTTTTATTATGACGATTTCTATTTTCATTTAGTTTATGCCATTCAATAGCAAAGTTGTTTTTGTAGGGTCCAGGTTCTTTCTTTCTTTTTAATTATCTAAGACCAATAAAACCCTAGAAAGGACACCTCAGTCGCTAACATTGAACATGTTGTTGTTTTTCGGATGTAATCTCTCCTACTAAAAACAATAAGGGAGAAATTTTAAAGAATATTTCCCCTATGCCGGTAATGCCCTATTTTTACTTTGTTTTCTTTTAACTGTAGCCCCAATAATCCCATAAAAGACATTTTTCTTCTGTATTATCATATGATAAGATTTTAGCTTTTGGCCCCTTCACTCTGAATTTCAGGTTGAATTTCACTTATTTTTCCTAAGGATAGCGATGAGCTTCTCTCTCCTTGAAATAAAAATTCTTACAACATTTTGAAATTTCCCTCCCGTATTAATGTTCAAATCTATTTTGTTTTAGGGTCTCTATGATTTATTCACTGTATCTTATTTTGGTTTTACAATAGCGTCTTTATTTTAATTTTTTAAATAAAGATTTAATTGAATTGAATCAGATATAATAAAGTTTCTCGAGAACTTGTCATCCCTTAAACTATAAATCCTTACAGCGTATTGAAAATTCCCTCCCATATTAATTTTTAAGTTTATTTATGTTTAGTGTCTCTGTGATATATTAATTGTATTTATTCACTTTTTCTTACATTACCGTCTTTATTTTCACCTTTCTTTTGTATTTACTTTATCTGCCTCCTTGTATATTGGGTTTTTATTTTTATTTTTTTTCCCTTGTTTTGTATGTTTTTTAACTGACACAATCTATGCTTTTGAATCAAAGCGAAGTAATTGATTATGTTCTTATAAATAAATAAAGTGATTCATTCATTGATATTAATTTTGGATGTACTAATAAATGCATTTTTCTGTATTTAATGGTATAACTTTTTGCCTGCAATTTTTTCACGATCTAACCCGTTTTTGTATCTTTATTCTATTATTATATCATTTGGGATTTACCAAAAATTAAATGTATTTTTATAATTGATAAATAAATTTTTGAAAAATTGAAATTGCTTAGAATTTAAGGATTAAACATTCAACCATTTTCCAGCGATTTCGCTGGAAAACATCTAGTAAACCTTTATCCGCTTTTCGGAGCACTTATGTTATGCTTCAGAGAAATATTTGACCACTGTTATCACTACTTATAGACGGCAACAGTGACTGTTGCGGTCACTACTGTCAATATTGCTTACAAGCCCCTCCCTGCTTATAATCAGGGAGGGTTTTGATCTCTCTTGTGACCAGAGCAAAATATTGATTAGAGCCCTTCCCTCTGTCTCCCCAAGATTTTCAGGCTATGGGACAGGGGTGACATGGGTGTCACTTGCCTCTCCCCTAGGTCTTTTGGTCCCTTCTAGATTTCAAACTAAAAGTTTTTTTATCTTCATTAAAGATACCCTTTTCTGGTATTTTCATTGAAAGAAATCATAAAAACCTGTCCCCTATCCCATCAGTTCCGATGAAATACATTTTACTGATTTTTTTGCGAACTTGCACCATCATGTAAAAATCAAATACTAAATAGAAAAGTCAAACTGCAAAATTAGGATACATTTTTACACAAACTATGGCTTTATTTAGGCATTACGGGGCGGGGCTTGTACGGAATGGTGACGATAGCAATTATTATGTCTCAGAAGATAATTAAATGGGAAATAAAACAGTGTTTCTCTTTGTTTGTTACCTGGTCACGGTCTGATGTCCTGCTATCTGATATGATTGTGATTACTTATATCTAAAATATTGGTATGTCATATTTCTTTGGATGAAATTCTCCCTACCAAACCCCATTTGATTTTGTTCTGATTATGTATAAAGAATACACTTGCTTAGCTTTGCAGATGTATTTCGTCATACATCAGAGTAATGTGAATTTCACTTGGTTAAGCTAGTTTTAAATCAGTCGAGGTGTGAAATCGAAGAGTGGACGTTAAATGAAATTTTCTCGGAGACTGGGGATTAGGTGAGAAGAATTTCTATAGGCCTGCAAGCTCTTACATAGATTTTTGAGGGGGAGGGTCTATATGAAAAAACAGCCTAGTGGCGGAAATATGGCATTAGGCATGTAAGTTGTTTCTTTAACATCATTTATATGTTTGTGTCTAATAAAATGTTCTAGGCCTATTCTAAAAATACCTTATGTTAGAATTTTCGGTAAAATTCTAGTTAATTGACTTCTTGCTATATCCGAAAGGGTTTAGGTTAGGAAAATGAAACTTTCAGGGTTGAATCTATAGACTAAAGTATGTCACAAGAAGGTATTTTGAAGTAACTACCTCCACTCCTTCTCTCTCTAGAGGGCCCTGACCTTTGATGACCTTTCAAAGTATGTGTGTTATAAAAGTGGAATCTTGCAAAATAGATCTTCTGCTTAATTGAAGTACAACAAAATTGTTTTCAGCTTCATAACTTTGCTCAATTCCATTTTATAAGGTTTTAAAGATATGCGAATACATTTCCGAAATTTTGAAAAAAAAACATCGATATGTCTCAAAATTCTACTCAAATAAGAGGAATTGTATTTTCAGAACTAAAGGCAGTGAAAAAGCTAGTAGTAACTGAAAATTAAGGTAAAATGTTCTTTTGTCAAATTTTCAATAGGTATGGAACTGTCATGTAGGCAAATTTCAGGGCCCTTCAGAGGGAGAAGGAATGGAGGTGGTACTTTAAAATACCTTGCCGGGACATAGTTTAGCCTGTAGACCCATCCCTGAAAGTTTCATTCTCCTAATCTAAACCCTTTCCAAGATATCAAGAAGTTAATTAACTAGAAGTTTACCGAATTTTGAGGCTATCATCCCTTTTCTGGTCACGTAGCCTAGGGCTATATCTGACAGGTTTGAAAACATACTATACGACAGGCTTGAAAACATGATAACCTGCTTTAGTAGTAAGCTACCGCTGTAGCCAGGACAATCGTGCACTGAATTTAGTTTCTGAAAAAAAGCTAAAAGTAGTATTTTTCTTGGGCAAGGAGCTGTCCTTACAAGCTGGGGGACTGATTTTTCAGCGTATCTGTATTTTTTACATCAATGGACCAATAACAAGAGGTAATTAAAAGCACTGACAAATTTCAAAAGTGCCGGCAAATTCAATAGTACATCTGAAGATACAAAGGCAAGGAGATTACATAAAGAAACAAAACGATCACAAATGGGGTTTTTAAAGACCAAACGAAAATACTAAAGAAAACACAGAAAGCAGATATCTCGAGAGAACGACTGCCTCTCTTCTTCAGCGCTAACAAGATAATCTAAACAAGGAAACTGCCGAAGAAAAAACCGAAAAAACATATAAATACAAACAATTAGGTCTAGCTTTGAACAGATATTCAGGTGATTTAAGAATATACTAGATCTACGTTAAATGGGCAACGTGAGGGGTTGTAGCAACGTTTGTTCGGCTTCGCCGAGCAAAATGTTGCGGGAGCAACACTTTGGTTTTTTCTCCTCGCTTCGATTAAACCCTGAAGTTGTTAATCTGTAAGGATCTTAAAATAAACAAGTCCCCCGCATGTCTTACAACTGGAACCAAATTGGTCTTACCATCAAATACACCGGAAACAAATAATAGGTACACCAACTAGCAAAAGTTGTGAACTCCTCATTGCCAAAGATGATTATGAGCCGACTGTTGTTTAAAACTCCCCTATATATCTTACAATTGGTATCTGCCTATTTTGGTTTCAGTGTGTACCTTACTACTGAAGTTGTCAACCCCTTTAAACTATCAAACTTTTACATCTCATGAAGAAATTTTTTACAAAAAAATGGATGACATATACTTTGATCAGCTCATCAAGAGCTATCGACTGCCGTCGAAAAAAAAATGTATCTGTCTTAGTTCAAAAGTTGACTTTTTTGCCGTAGGCCAAGTTTCTAACGTCATCACTTAGAAAGGAGCAAAGGATAAACTTTAATTTCTTTAGCAATGAGAGAAATTTTAAAGTTTAAGAGCCACATCTGATACCATTTCTCTACTGCAATCCCAGGTGCGAAAAACCGAATGATAAACTCAGCTGAAATCACGAACAGAAATGAGTAGAAACAATAGATGGCAGCATTTTCGGACCCGTGGGAAAATACCTCTTTTTTCTGTAAATTTTATATTGGTTGTGGGGCCGGGTAACTGCTGTATATATTAAATACTTATAGATTTTAGTCCATCTTCAATTTTAAACTGGTGCTTGCCTGCTAGAACAGAGCTTTCCGCTCGAAAGCAGAAACATTAATGAAACGAAAGCTTGACTGCATAACTTCAGATAGTTCTTTCTGAAATAGGCTATAAAACTCCACTTCACTTCACAAACTATCCGGCTAAAGGTCCAGACTTTCCGTAAAAACCGCAGCGATAAGACCCTTACCACTTTCTAAGAATAAGCTGAAATCGGGTGCTAGGAACGAAAAAATAACACAAAAGTGTTGCTCTTGCAACACGATGAGTTATTTCTTGGTTTTCTCAAAGTAGAAACCGATAATTTTCGTAACCCCCGAAATAAATCTTGAACCACTTTCCCAATTACATAATCAAACACGGCATCAACCCCTTAGGTCTCAAGGAGTATCCGCAAGACCTTCAATGGTTAAAATCAGAAATCAGGTGACCTAGTTCTCCTATTTTTTTAAATTGCTGGTTCATTTGTTTGAGTGAATGAACTTTTCTTTTATTTTCTCAGTTGTTCGCTACTATCCACCAATGACAATTCACATTTGTTTCGATTTTTGGTAAATCGCGGATATTGGCGAATAGCTTAGTTTATTTTTGTTAGGTATTTGATTTTAATTCTTAAAATTAAAATTGTTAGCTATTTGATTTAAATCTTTAATTTCTACTGTTACCTATTTGTTGCGTTCATTCTAACAAAATGGTGAGTGACGTGATATCTCCATCCTCAAGCTTAAGAATTCAAAATTACTATCTACCGATAACAGTTCACATTTGTTTAGATTTTTCGAAAATCGCGGATATTGGGGAATAGCTCACTTTATTTTTGTTAGGTATTTGATTTTAATTCTTATAATTTTGGGTCTTTTAATGAATTTTATCAATCTTTGATTTTTTGGTGTTTTTTTCGCTGGTTTTTAACTGGTTTTGTTGTACTTTCAGCGGTAGCTTTTAGGTTTTTCTTCGGTATTTTCCTTGTTTATATTATTTTGTTCACGCTGAAGAAGAGAGATGGTTGTTCTCTCGAAATATTCGTTTTCTGTGTTTTCTTTAGTATTTTCATTTGGCCTTTAAAAACCCCATTTAATCGTTTTCTTTCTTTATTTTATAGATGGCCAATGTAGTTTAAGAAATTACTTCGTCAAGGGCATTTAGGTCTATAATACCCCCTCCCCCCCCAAAAAAAAAAACTGTTTTATAGTGTTAGTTCATGTGCATTTTTGTGCTCTTGTATAATCATTCATAAAATAAAATACTTTCCAAGGTTTTTAATAATAGATTGTTCGCATATCCACTTGTCAAGTAATGATAGCTCAATTTCTTCGTTGAATATCTAAGATTTTGAAAAGCCAAACACTTGTCGCATTATATTACATTTCACTGAGAAACATATAGTAGGGCAAACTAAACTATAAGAAACTAACAAATTATAGAATTCAAAAAAACATTCTTCAAAATAATAACGTATAAGTAAAATATAGAAGATGAAGAATTGCATTTTTATGTAAACCACAAAAAGACTTCCTTGCAGCGGGTGGGATTGAGCCTTATGTCTGATCGATTACAGGGGTGGCCTTTTGCACTACACTGCTAAAAGGTATTAAATATGAACATTCAATGAATTGATGATAGTGTGAAAAAAGAATAAAACAAAACAAAAGTTTATAGTGCGAGGTCATGTCAATTTGAATGCTCTTGTATAATCATTCATAAACTAAAATACTTTCCAATGTTTTTAATATTAGTTTGTTCGTTTGTTCACTTATCAACAAATGATAGTTCAATTTCTTCGTTGACTCTCAAAGATGTCAAAAATCCAAACACTTGTCGCATTTTATTACATTTCGCTTAGAAACATGTAATATAGCAAGCTAAACTATAAGAAAAGAATAATATAACTAATTATAGAATTTAAAAAAAATGTTCTTCGAAACAACAACGTATTAGTAAAATACAAGAAACAGCTCCCCTTGCCTTGCGGCAGGCGGAATCGAACCTTATACCTAATTGACTACAGGCGTCGCCTTTTCCACTGCACTGCTACAAGGTATTAAATAATAACATTTAATGAATTGATGATATGAATGAGTAGCTCGTCTCTGACTGAAAATGACATCATAGCCCAGAGAAGTAACTATTACTGAAGCCATGATTATTTTCATCATATAGTTACTATAAATGTAGTCATGATTATAAATGTCAAAATGTTGTAATCTGTACACCTACTTAAGAACTACTTAAGCAACCCACGGAATATAACGAAAATTAACGTTCAGTTTTGATTCTAACTAAAGAAAGGGACCCTTGACGGGCTTAAACAACAAGATGGGATTCTTATTCTCTGAACTAAAAATAGAATTTAAGATGACATTTTTTATATTTGCCCTCGATTCTCCCTGGGCAAACCTGCTTTCACTAGTAAGCTACCGGTGCAGACAAGGTAGTTCGTGCACACCATTTTTTTGTGAAAAACAAAGTTAAAAGTAATGTTTTTGTTGGGCAAGGAGGTGTCCTTACAAGAGGACTCTCAGCGTATCTATATTCCTCATCAATGAGCTAATGGCCAGGGGTAATTAAAGGCACTGAAAAATTCACTAGTACAGGTGAAGGCGCAAAGGCAAGGGGATTTAGGTCCACCTCCCCCCCCCCACCAAAAAAAGTCTATAGTGTGAGGTCTAAGCACTTGGATACTCTTGTATAATGATTCATAAACTAAGTTACTTCCCAATATTCTTAATATTAGTTTGTTTCCTTGTTCACTTATCAATAAACGATAGCTCAATTTCTTCGTTGACTATCTAAGATTTCGAAAAGCCAATAATAAAGCAAGTGAAAAACATCATCATTGACAGCAACAATTCTATTGAATTCAATTTATTCAATATTCAACAATGGATATATGAATACAACCCATGTGCCACCATTTGTCTTTAAAATAATTTCAACTGAGCCTTATAGTTTTTAAAGCAAATCAATATATATCAGCTCTTTAATATTTGATTAAATAAACAAACAAGTTTTTCAACTGAAATAAAGGAGAAACGTTAAAACTAAAAAAGAACAGAAACTATTCTGTTACATAAAAACTATCTCTGTCTCGAATAGGCTTGGAAAGAACTGTTAATATTAAACTCAATATTTGATATATAATGATATTAAATAAAAAAAACAAGTTTTTTGAAATGAAAGTAAGGAGCGACATTAAAACTTAAAACGAAGAGAAATTACTCCGTATATGAAAGGGGTTTTTCCTCCTCGACGCCCCGCTCCTTACGCTAAAGTTTTTTTATTGTTTTAAAAAGAAGAGTTGCGAGAAACAGTCAAACTTTAGCGCAAGGATCGGGGCGTCGAGGAGGAAAAACCCCTTTCATATACGGAGTAATTTCTTTTCGTTTTAAGTTTTAATGTCGCTCCTTACTTTCATTTCAAAAAACTTGTTTTTTTTATTTAATTTCTGAAAGTTTTTGAATTAATGCATGTCTGATTTTGGCTCTCCGTACATAAATTATTAAAATGAAATTTACATATTAATTCTTTTTTTGGCTAAATGGCTTTCTCTTAGTTTTGATCACACGATTTTGAAAAATAAGGGGTGGGGAAGGAGGCCTAATTGCACTCCAATTTTTCGGTTACTTAAAAAGGCAACTAGATCTTTTAATTTTTAACGAACGTTTTTATTAGTAAAAAAAATACGTAACTTAAGAATTAACTTACGTAACAAACTTTTATATTCTTATATTTTTGATTATACATATGAGGATGTTGGTCCCCTCGTTAATACCTCGCTCTTCACACTAAATCTTGTTTTGTCCCAATTCTTTAAGAATGACCCCTGAATCAGAAAGGCCGTAGAATAAATAGTTGAAATTACTTTAAAAATTTTTAGCATAAAGAGCGAAGTATTTATCTCCTCCTAAATACCTCGCTCTTTATGCTAAAGTATTTTTAGAACCCCTCATATGCGTAATAATCTCTGTTCGTTTTAAGTTTTAATGCTTCTTGTTACTTTCAATTGAAAAAACTTTTTCATGTTTATATTTTCATTGTTTTTTTTATAGTAGTGCTAGAAAGTCCTGCGCCCTTTTCATTGAATTTCTCTTCCCCCATGAAATATTCCTCCAATGAAAGATCCTCCCATATAGCCCCCTCCCTTAAACCCTACACCCAAACCAAAAAAATCCCCCTGATAACGTCGGTACACTTCCCAGTAACCATTACTGTATGTAAACATTGGCCAAAGTTTGTAACTTAAAGCCCCTCCCCCAGGGACTGTGGGGGGTAAGTCATCCCCAAAGACATAGTTATTATGTTTTTCGACTATGCGGAACAAAATGGCTATCTCAAAATTTTGATCCGTTGACTTTGGCAAAAATGAGCGTGGGAGGGGGCCTAGGTGCCCTCCAATTTTTTTGGTCACTTAAAAAGGGCACTAGAACTTTTCATTTCCGTTAGAATGAGCCCTTATGCAAAACTCTTGGACCAACTGGTCGATACGATGACCCCTGGGAAAAAGAAAACAGAAAAAAAAACAACAAACAAACAAACAAATAAACACGCACCCGTGATTTGTCTTATGGCAAAAAATACAAAATTCCACATTTTTGTAGATAGGAAATTGAAACTTCTATAGTAGGGTTCTCTGATACGCTGAATGCGATGGTGCGATTTTCGTTAAGATCCTATGACTTTTAGGGGTTGTTACCCCCTATTTACCAAAATAAGGCAAATTTTCTCAGGCTCGTAACTTTTGATGACAAAGACTAAATTTGATGAAACTTATATATTTAAAATCAGCATAAAAATCCAATTCATTTGATATATCTTTTAGCATCGAAAATCCGTTTTTTAGAGTTTCGTTTACTATTGAGCCGGGTCGCTCCTTACTACAGTTTGCTACCACGAACTGTTTGGTTGGTTGTTGAAAGCAATTCAGGTCAAGATTTTATTTCACTGTAATATTATTTCGCTGCAGGTGCAATTAAGCCAACAGCACTAGGTAAAACTAATCCATCAGTTTCAAGTGCTACTAAGTTTTCATATTAAAAGACGATCATTAGATACTAACTGCCATGTTTAATATAAAGAATTCCTTCAGGGATTAATGAATTATGTTAAAGTTTACATAAAGGATTGATATAACTTATTATAAATGGGAACTCTGGAAGTTTCGTCGGATGTAGATGAAACCTAGTAAAGAACAAACCAAAGCATATAGTAACCAATTTACATAAGGAATCGTTATAGTTCATTATTTAGAGGTTTTCTGTTTTTTTTGTAAGATCACCATTTTTTTAAGGTACCATTCCTGAATCATGCTCTCTAATATAATCTCCAACATGGTTGCAAGCTGCTGCTGCAACCCGGACTATAAAACTTTCAGACATTATTATGACGTTCTTGAAACCAGTTCAACGCGCATTGTGGCAACGAGTCGTCCTTTCCCTATCAAAGTAAAATAAACAGCATGTAGGTTGTTGATACTCTATGGGTCCGTCCTTAAATCCCATAAGATAAAGGCCACAAAAACTCAAGCCTCCTGACAAATGGGAATTTTTTTACCGAGTAGCCAAAAACATGAGAGTCGAGGGTGTTCCCCCTCCCCCTTATATGTGACAGCCCTGCACGAGAGACATTTCTTTTATTATGACGATTTCTATTTTCATTTAGTTTATGCCATTCAATAGCAAAGTTGTTTTTGTAGGGTCCAGGTTCTTTCTTTCTTTTTAATTATCTAAGACCAATAAAACCCTAGAAAGGACACCTCAGTCGCTAACATTGAACATGTTGTTGTTTTTCGGATGTAATCTCTCCTACTAAAAACAATAAGGGAGAAATTTTGAAGAATATTTCCCCTATGCCGGTAATGCCCTATTTTTACTTTGTTTTCTTTTAACTGTAGCCCCAATAATCCCATAAAAGACATTTTTCTTCTGTATTATCATATGATAAGATTTTAGCTTTTGGCCCCTTCACTCTGAATTTCAGGTTGAATTTCACTTATTTTTCCTAAGGATAGCGATGAGCTTCTCTCTCCTTGAAATAAAAATTCTTACAACATTTTGAAATTTCCCTCCCGTATTAATGTTCAAATCTATTTTGTTTTAGGGTCTCTATGATTTATTCACTGTATCTTATTTTGGTTTTACAATAGCGTCTTTATTTTAATTTTTTAAATAAAGATTTAATTGAATTGAATCAGATATAATAAAGTTTCTCGAGAACTTGTCATCCCTTAAACTATAAATCCTTACAGCGTATTGAAAATTCCCTCCCATATTAATTTTTAAGTTTATTTATGTTTAGTGTCTCTGTGATATATTAATTGTATTTATTCACTTTTTCTTACATTACCGTCTTTATTTTCACCTTTCTTTTGTATTTACTTTATCTGCCTCCTTGTATATTGGGTTTTTATTTTTATTTTTTTTCCCTTGTTTTGTATGTTTTTTAACTGACACAATCTATGCTTTTGAATCAAAGCGAAGTAATTGATTATGTTCTTATAAATAAATAAAGTGATTCATTCATTGATATTAATTTTGGATGTACTAATAAATGCATTTTTCTGTATTTAATGGTATAACTTTTTGCCTGCAATTTTTTCACGATCTAACCCGTTTTTGTATCTTTATTCTATTATTATATCATTTGGGATTTACCAAAAATTAAATGTATTTTTATAATTGATAAATAAATTTTTGAAAAATTGAAATTGCTTAGAATTTAAGGATTAAACATTCAACCATTTTCCAGCGATTTCGCTGGAAAACATCTAGTAAACCTTTATCCGCTTTTCGGAGCACTTATGTTATGCTTCAGAGAAATATTTGACCACTGTTATCACTACTTATAGACGGCAACAGTGACTGTTGCGGTCACTACTGTCAATATTGCTTACAAGCCCCTCCCTGCTTATAATCAGGGAGGGTTTTGATCTCTCTTGTGACCAGAGCAAAATATTGATTAGAGCCCTTCCCTCTGTCTCCCCAAGATTTTCAGGCTATGGGACAGGGGTGACATGGGTGTCACTTGCCTCTCCCCTAGGTCTTTTGGTCCCTTCTAGATTTCAAACTAAAAGTTTTTTTATCTTCATTAAAGATACCCTTTTCTGGTATTTTCATTGAAAGAAATCATAAAAACCTGTCCCCTATCCCATCAGTTTCGATGAAATACATTTTACTGATTTTTTTGCGAACTTGCACCATCATGTAAAAATCAAATACTAAATAGAAAAGTCAAACTGAAAAATTAGGATACATTTTTACACAAACTATGGCTTTATTTAGGCATTACGGGGCGGGGCTTGTACGGAATGGTGACGATAGCAATTATTATGTCTCAGAAGATAATTAAATGGGAAATAAAACAGTGTCTCTCTTTGTTTGTTACCTGGTCACGGTCTGATGTCCTGCTATCTGATATGATTGTGATTACTTATATCTAAAATATTGGTATGTCATATTTCTTTGGATGAAATTCTCCCTACCAAACCCCATTTGATTTTGTTCTGATTATGTATAAAGAATACACTTGCTTAGCTTTGCAGATGTATTTCGTCATACATCAGAGTAATGTGAATTTCACTTGGTTAAGCTAGTTTTAAATCAGTCGAGGTGTGAAATCGAAGAGTGGACGTTAAATGAAATTTTCTCGGAGACTGGGGATTAGGTGAGAAGAATTTCTATAGGCCTGCAAGCTCTTACATAGATTTTTGAGGGGGAGGGTCTATATGAAAAAACAGCCTAGTGGCGGAAATATGGCATTAGGCATGTAAGTTGTTTCTTTAACATCATTTATATGTTTGTGTCTAATAAAATGTTCTAGGCCTATTCTAAAAATGCCTTATGTTAGAATTTTCGGTAAAATTCTAGTTAATTGACTTCTTGCTATATCCGAAAGGGTTTAGGTTAGGAAAATGAAACTTTCAGGGTTGAATCTATAGACTAAAGTATGTCACAAGAAGGTATTTTGAAGTAACTACCTCCACTCCTTCTCTCTCTAGAGGGCCCTGACCTTTGATGACCTTTCAAAGTATGTGTGTTATAAAAGTGGAATCTTGCAAAATAGATCTTCTGCTTAATTGAAGTACAACAAAATTGTTTTCAGCTTCATAACTTTGCTCAATTCCATTTTATAAGGTTTTAAAGATATGCGAATACATTTCCGAAATTTTGAAAAAAAAACATCGATATGTCTCAAAATTCTACTCAAATAAGAGGAATTGTATTTTCAGAACTAAAGGCAGTGAAAAAGCTAGTAGTAACTGAAAATTAAGGTAAAATGTTCTTTTGTCAAATTTTCAATAGGTATGGAACTGTCATGTAGGCAAATTTCAGGGCCCTTCAGAGGGAGAAGGAATGGAGGTGGTACTTTAAAATACCTTGCCGGGACATAGTTTAGCCTGTAGACCCATCCCTGAAAGTTTCATTCTCCTAATCTAAACCCTTTCCAAGATATCAAGAAGTTAATTAACTAGAAGTTTACCGAATTTTGAGGCTATCATCCCTTTTCTGGTCACGTAGCCTAGGGCTATATCTGACAGGTTTGAAAACATACTATACGACAGGCTTGAAAACATGATAACCTGCTTTAGTAGTAAGCTACCGCTGTAGCCAGGACAATCGTGCACTGAATTTAGTTTCTGAAAAAAAGCTAAAAGTAGTATTTTTCTTGGGCAAGGAGCTGTCCTTACAAGCTGGGGGACTGATTTTTCAGCGTATCTGTATTTTTTACATCAATGGACCAATAACAAGAGGTAATTAAAAGCACTGACAAATTTCAAAAGTGCCGGCAAATTCAATAGTACATCTGAAGATACAAAGGCAAGGAGATTACATAAAGAAACAAAACGATCACAAATGGGGTTTTTAAAGACCAAACGAAAATACTAAAGAAAACACAGAAAGCAGATATCTCGAGAGAACGACTGCCTCTCTTCTTCAGCGCTAACAAGATAATCTAAACAAGGAAACTGCCGAAGAAAAAACCGAAAAAACATATAAATACAAACAATTAGGTCTAGCTTTGAACAGATATTCAGGTGATTTAAGAATATACTAGATCTACGTTAAATGGGCAACGTGAGGGGTTGTAGCAACGTTTGTTCGGCTTCGCCGAGCAAAATGTTGCGGGAGCAACACTTTGGTTTTTTCTCCTCGCTTCGATTAAACCCTGAAGTTGTTAATCTGTAAGGATCTTAAAATAAACAAGTCCCCCGCATGTCTTACAACTGGAACCAAATTGGTCTTACCATCAAATACACCGGAAACAAATAATAGGTACACCAACTAGCAAAAGTTGCGAACTCCTCATTGCCAAAGATGATTATGAGCCGACTGGTGTTTAAAACTCCCCTATATATCTTACAATTGGCATCTGCCTATTTTGGTTTCAGTGTGTACCTTACTACTGAAGTTGTCAACCCCTTTAAACTATCAAACTTTTACATCTCATGAAGAAATTTTTTACAAAAAAATGGATGACATATACTTTGATCAGCTCATCAAGAGCTATCGACTGCCGTCGAAAAAAAAATGTATCTGTCTTAGTTCAAAAGTTGACTTTTTTGCCGTAGGCCAAGTTTCTAACGTCATCACTTAGAAAGGAGCAAAGGATAAACTTTAATTTCTTTAGCAATGAGAGAAATTTTAAAGTTTAAGAGCCACATCTGATACCATTTCTCTACTGCAATCCCAGGTGCGAAAAACCGAATGATAAACTCAGCTGAAATCACGAACAGAAATGAGTAGAAACAATAGATGGCAGCATTTTCGGACCCGTGGGAAAATACCTCTTTTTTCTGTAAATTTTATATTGGTTGTGGGGCCGGGTAACTGCTGTATATATTAAATACTTATAGATTTTAGTCCATCTTCAATTTTAAACTGGTGCTTGCCTGCTAGAACAGAGCTTTCCGCTCGAAAGCAGAAACATTAATGAAACGAAAGCTTGACTGCATAACTTCAGATAGTTCTTTCTGAAATAGGCTATAAAACTCCACTTCACTTCACAAACTATCCGGCTAAAGGTCCAGACTTTCCGTAAAAACCGCAGCGATAAGACCCTTACCACTTTCTAAGAATAAGCTGAAATCGGGTGCTAGGAACGAAAAAATAACACAAAAGTGTTGCTCTTGCAACACGATGAGTTATTTCTTGGTTTTCTCAAAGTAGAAACCGATAATTTTCGTAACCCCCGAAATAAATCTTGAACCACTTTCCCAATTACATAATCAAACACGGCATCAACCCCTTAGGTCTCAAGGAGTATCCGCAAGACCTTCAATGGTTAAAATCAGAAATCAGGTGACCTAGTTCTCCTATTTTTTTAAATTGCTGGTTCATTTGTTTGAGTGAATGAACTTTTCTTTTATTTTCTCAGTTGTTCGCTACTATCCACCAATGACAATTCACATTTGTTTCGATTTTTGGTAAATCGCGGATATTGGCGAATAGCTTAGTTTATTTTTGTTAGGTATTTGATTTTAATTCTTAAAATTAAAATTGTTAGCTATTTGATTTAAATCTTTAATTTCTACTGTTACCTATTTGTTGCGTTCATTCTAACAAAATGGTGAGTGACGTGATATCTCCATCCTTAAGCTTAAGAATTCAAAATTACTATCTACCGATAACAGTTCACATTTGTTTAGATTTTTCGAAAATCGCGGATATTGGGGAATAGCTCACTTTATTTTTGTTAGGTATTTGATTTTAATTCTTATAATTTTGGGTCTTTTAATGAATTTTATCAATCTTTGATTTTTTGGTGTTTTTTTCGCTGGTTTTTAACTGGTTTTGTTGTACTTTCAGCGGTAGCTTTTAGGTTTTTCTTCGGTATTTTCCTTGTTTATATTATTTTGTTCACGCTGAAGAAGAGAGATGGTTGTTCTCTCGAAATATTCGTTTTCTGTGTTTTCTTTAGTATTTTCATTTGGCCTTTAAAAACCCCATTTAATCGTTTTCTTTCTTTATTTTATAGCTGGCCAATGTAGTTTAAGAAATTACTTCGTCAAGGGCATTTAGGTCTATAATACCCCCCCCCCAAAAAAAAAACTGTTTATAGTGTTAGTTCATGTGCATTTTTGTGCTCTTGTATAATCATTCATAAAATAAAATACTTTCCAAGGTTTTTAATAATAGATTGTTCGCATATCCACTTGTCAAGTAATGATAGCTCAATTTCTTCGTTGAATATCTAAGATTTTGAAAAGCCAAACACTTGTCGCATTATATTACATTTCACTGAGAAACATATAGTAGGGCAAACTAAACTATAAGAAACTAACAAATTATAGAATTCAAAAAAACATTCTTCAAAATAATAACGTATAAGTAAAATATAGAAGATGAAGAATTGCATTTTTATGTAAACCACAAAAAGACTTCCTTGCAGCGGGTGGGATTGAGCCTTATGTCTGATCGATTACAGGTGTGGCCTTTTGCACTACACTGCTAAAAGGTATTAAATATGAACATTCAATGAATTGATGATAGTGTGAAAAAAGAATAAAACAAAACAAAAGTTTATAGTGCGAGGTCATGTCAATTTGAATGCTCTTGTATAATCATTCATAAACTAAAATACTTTCCAATGTTTTTAAAATTAGTTTGTTCGTTTGTTCACTTATCAACAAATGATAGTTCAATTTCTTCGTTGACTCTCAAAGATGTCAAAAATCCAAACACTTGTCGCATTTTATTACATTTCGCTTAGAAACATGTAATATAGCAAGCTAAACTATAAGAAAAGAATAATATAACTAATTATAGAATTTAAAAAAAATGTTCTTCGAAACAACAACGTATTAGTAAAATACAAGAAACAGCTCCCCTTGCCTTGCAGCAGGCGGAATCGAACCTTATACCTAATTGACTACAGGCGTCGCCTTTTCCACTGCACTGCTACAAGGTATTAAATAATAACATTTAATGAATTGATGATATGAATGAGTAGCTCGTCTCTGACTGAAAATGACATCATAGCCCAGAGAAGTAACTATTACTGAAGCCATGATTATTTTCATCATATAGTTACTATAAATGTAGTCATGATTATAAATGTCAAAATGTTGTAATCTGTACACCTACTTAAGAACTACTTAAGCAACCCACGGAATATAACGAAAATTAACGTTCAGTTTTGATTCTAACTAAAGAAAGGGACCCTTGACGGGCTTAAACAACAAGATGGGATTCTTATTCTCTGAACTAAAAATAGAATTTAAGATGACATTTTTTATATTTGCCCTCGATTCTCCCTGGGCAAACCTGCTTTCACTAGTAAGCTACCGGTGCAGACAAGGTAGTTCGTGCACACCATTTTTTTGTGAAAAACAAAGTTAAAAGTAATGTTTTTGTTGGGCAAGGAGGTGTCCTTACAAGAGGACTCTCAGCGTATCTATATTCCTCATCAATGAGCTAATGGCCAGGGGTAATTAAAGGCACTGAAAAATTCACTAGTACAGGTGAAGGCGCAAAGGCAAGGGGATTTAGGTCCACCTCCCCCCCCCCCACCAAAAAAAGTCTATAGTGTGAGGTCTAAGCACTTGGATACTCTTGTATAATGATTCATAAACTAAGTTACTTCCCAATATTCTTAATATTAGTTTGTTTCCTTGTTCACTTATCAATAAACGATAGCTCAATTTCTTCGTTGACTATCTAAGATTTCGAAAAGCCAATAATAAAGCAAGTGAAAAACATCATCATTGACAGCAACAATTCTATTGAATTCAATTTATTCAATATTCAACAATGGATATATGAATACAACCCATGTGCCACCATTTGTCTTTAAAATAATTTCAACTGAGCCTTATAGTTTTTAAAGCAAATCAATATATATCAGCTCTTTAATATTTGATTAAATAGACAAACAAGTTTTTCAACTGAAATAAAGGAGAAACGTTAAAACTAAAAAAGAACAGAAACTATTCTGTTACATAAAAACTATCTCTGTCTCGAATAGGCTTGGAAAGAACTGATAATATTAAACTCAATATTTGATATATAATGATATTAAATAAAAAAAACAAGTTTTTTGAAATGAAAGTAAGGAGCGACATTAAAACTTAAAACGAAGAGAAATTACTCCGTATATGAAAGGGGTTTTTCCTCCTCGACGCCCCGCTCCTTACGCTAAAGTTTTTTTATTGTTTTAAAAAGAAGAGTTGCGAGAAACAGTCAAACTTTAGCGCAAGGATCGGGGCGTCGAGGAGGTTATATAAAAATCCAATTCATTTGATATATATTTTAGCATCGAAAATCCGCTTTTTAGAGTTTCGTTTACTATTGAGCCGGGTCGCTCCTTACTACAGTTTGCTATCACGAACTGTTTGGTTGGTTGTTGAAAGCAATTCAGGTCAAGATTTTATTTCACTGTAATATTATTTCGCTGCAGGTGCAATTAAGCCAACAGCACTAGGTAAAACTAATCCATCAGTTTCAAGTGCTACTAAGTTTTCATATTAATAGACGATCATTAGATACTAACTGCCATGTTTAATATAAAGAATTCCTTCAGGGATTAATGAATTATGTTAAAGTTTACATAAAGGATTGATATAACTTATTATAAATGGGAACTCTGGAAGTTTCGTCGGATGTAGATGAAACCTAGTAAAGAACAAACCAAAGCATATAGTAACCAATTTACATAAGGAATCGTTATAGTTCATTATTTAGAGGTTTTCTGTTTTTTTTGTAAGATCACCATTTTTTTAAGGTACCATTCCTGAATCATGCTCTCTAATATAATCTCCAACATGGTTGCAAGCTGCTGCTGCAACCCGGACTATAAAACTTTCAGACATTATTATGACGTTCTTGAAACCAGTTCAACGCGCATTGTGGCAACGAGTCGTCCTTTCCCTATCAAAGTAAAATAAACAGCATGTAGCTTGTTGATACTCTATGGGTCCGTCCTTAAATCCCATAAGATAAAGGCCACAAAACTCAAGCCTCCTGACAAATGGGAATTTTTTTACCGAGTAGCCAAAAACATGAGAGTCGAGGGTGTTCCCCCTCCCCCTTATATGTGACAGCCCTGCACGAGAGACATTTCTTTTATTATGACGATTTCTATTTTCATTTAGTTTATGCCATTCAATAGCAAAGTTGTTTTTGTAGGGTCCAGGTTCTTTCTTTCTTTTTAATTATCTAAGACCAATAAAACCCTAGAAAGGACACCTCAGTCGCTAACATTGAACATGTTGTTGTTTTTCGGATGTAATCTCTCCTACTAAAAACAATAAGGGAGAAATTTTGAAGAATATTTCCCCTATGCCGGTAATGCCCTATTTTTACTTTGTTTTCTTTTAACTGTAGCCCCAATAATCCCATAAAAGACATTTTTCTTCTGTATTATCATATGATAAGATTTTAGCTTTTGGCCCCTTCACTCTGAATTTCAGGTTGAATTTCACTTATTTTTCCTAAGGATAGCGATGAGCTTCTCTCTCCTTGAAATAAAAATTCTTACAACATTTTGAAATTTCCCTCCCGTATTAATGTTCAAATCTATTTTGTTTTAGGGTCTCTATGATTTATTCACTGTATCTTATTTTGGTTTTACAATAGCGTCTTTATTTTAATTTTTTAAATAAAGATTTAATTGAATTGAATCAGATATAATAAAGTTTCTCGAGAACTTGTCATCCCTTAAACTATAAATCCTTACAGCGTATTGAAAATTCCCTCCCATATTAATTTTTAAGTTTATTTATGTTTAGTGTCTCTGTGATATATTAATTGTATTTATTCACTTTTTTTTACATTACCGTCTTTATTTTCACCTTTCTTTTGTATTTACTTTATCTGCCTCCTTGTATATTGGGTTTTTATTTTTATTTTTTTCCCTTGTTTTGTATGTTTTTTAACTGACACAATCTATGCTTTTGAATCAAAGCGAAGTAATTGATTATGTTCTTATAAATAAATAAAGTGATTCATTCATTGATATTAATTTTGGATGTACTAATAAATGCATTTTTCTGTATTTAATGGTATAACTTTTTGCCTGCAATTTTTTCACGATCTAACCCGTTTTTGTATCTTTATTCTATTATTATATCATTTGGGATTTACCGAAAATTAAATGTATTTTTATAATTGATAAATAAATTTTTGAAAAATTGAAATTGCTTAGAATTTAAGGATTAAACATTCAACCATTTTCCAGCGATTTCGCTGGAAAACATCTAGTAAACCTTTATCCGCTTTTCGGAGCACTTATGTTATGCTTCAGAGAAATATTTGACCACTGTTATCACTACTTATAGACGGCAACAGTGACTGTTGCGGTCACTACTGTCAATATTGCTTACAAGCCCCTCCCTGCTTATAATCAGGGAGGGTTTTGATCTCTCTTGTGACCAGAGCAAAATATTGATTAGAGCCCTTCCCTCTGTCTCCCCAAGATTTTCAGGCTATGGGACAGGGGTGACATGGGTGTCACTTGCCTCTCCCCTAGGTCTTTTGGTCCCTTCTAGACTTCAAACTAAAAGTTTTTTTATTTTCATTAAAGATACCCTTTTCTGGTATTTTCATTGAAAGAAATCATAAAAACCTGTCCCCTATCCCATCAGTTCCGATGAAATACATTTTACTGATTTTTTTGCGAACTTGCACCATCATGTAAAAATCAAATACTAAATAGAAAAGTCAAACTGCAAAATTAGGATACATTTTTACACAAACTATGGCTTTATTTAGGCATTACGGGGCGGGGCTTGTACGGAATGGTGACGATAGCAATTATTATGTCTCAGAAGATAATTAAATGGGAAATAAAACAGTGTTTCTCTTTGTTTGTTACCTGGTCACGGTCTGATGTCCTGCTATCTGATATGATTGTGATTACTTATATCTAAAATATTGGTATGTCATATTTCTTTGGATGAAATTCTCCCTACCAAACCCCATTTGATTTTGTTCTGATTATGTATAAAGAATACACTTGCTTAGCTTTGCAGATGTATTTCGTCATACATCAGAGTAATGTGAATTTCACTTGGTTAAGCTAGTTTTAAATCAGTCGAGGTGTGAAATCGAAGAGTGGACGTTAAATGAAATTTTCTCGGAGACTGGGGATTAGGTGAGAAGAATTTCTATAGGCCTGCAAGCTCTTACATAGATTTTTGAGGGGGAGGGTCTATATGAAAAAACAGCCTAGTGGCGGAAATATGGCATTAGGCATGTAAGTTGTTTCTTTAACATCATTTATATGTTTGTGTCTAATAAAATGTTCTAGGCCTATTCTAAAAATACCTTATGTTAGAATTTTCGGTAAAATTCTAGTTAATTGACTTCTTGCTATATCCGAAAGGGTTTAGGTTAGGAAAATGAAACTTTCAGGGTTGAATCTATAGACTAAAGTATGTCACAAGAAGGTATTTTGAAGTAACTACCTCCACTCCTTCTCTCTCTAGAGGGCCCTGACCTTTGATGACCTTTCAAAGTATGTGTGTTATAAAAGTGGAATCTTGCAAAATAGATCTTCTGCTTAATTGAAGTACAACAAAATTGTTTTCAGCTTCATAACTTTGCTCAATTCCATTTTATAAGGTTTTAAAGATATGCGAATACATTTCCGAAATTTTGAAAAAAAAACATCGATATGTCTCAAAATTCTACTCAAATAAGAGGAATTGTATTTTCAGAACTAAAGGCAGTGATATAGTATGGTATAGTATCAATAGGTATGGAACTGTCATGTAGGCAAATTTCAGGGCCCTTCAGAGGGAGAAGGAATGGAGGTGGTACTTTAAAATACCTTGCCGGGACATAGTTTAGCCTGTAGACCCATCCCTGAAAGTTTCATTCTCCTAATCTAAACCCTTTCCAAGATATCAAGAAGTTAATTAACTAGAAGTTTACCGAATTTTGAGGCTATCATCCCTTTTCTGGTCACGTAGCCTAGGGCTATATCTGACAGGTTTGAAAACATACTATACGACAGGCTTGAAAACATGATAGCCTGCTTTAGTAGTAAGCTACCGCTGTAGCCAGGACAATCGTGCACTGAATTTAGTTTCTGAAAAAAAAGCTAAAAGTAGTATTTTTCTTGGGCAAGGAGCTGTCCTTACAAGCTGGGGGACTGATTTTTCAGCGTATCTGTATTTTTTACATCAATGGACCAATAACAAGAGGTAATTAAAAGCACTGACAAATTTCAAAAGTGCCGGCAAATTCAATAGTACATCTGAAGATACAAAGGCAAGGAGATTACATAAAGAAACAAAACGATCACAAATGGGGTTTTTAAAGACCAAACGAAAATACTAAAGAAAACACAGAAAGCAGATATCTCGAGAGAACGACTGCCTCTCTTCTTCAGCGCTAACAAGATAATCTAAACAAGGAAACTGCCGAAGAAAAAACCGAAAAAACATATAAATACAAACAATTAGGTCTAGCTTTGAACAGATATTCAGGTGATTTAAGAATATACTAGATCTACGTTAAATGGGCAACGTGAGGGGTTGTAGCAACGTTTGTTCGGCTTCGCCGAGCAAAATGTTGCGGGAGCAACACTTTGGTTTTTTCTCCTCGCTTCGATTAAACCCTGAAGTTGTTAATCTGTAAGGATCTTAAAATAAACAAGTCCCCCGCATGTCTTACAACTGGAACCAAATTGGTCTTACCATCAAATACACCGGAAACAAATAATAGGTACACCAACTAGCAAAAGTTGTGAACTCCTCATTGCCAAAGATGATTATGAGCCGACTGTTGTTTAAAACTCCCCTATATATCTTACAATTGGTATCTGCCTATTTTGGTTTCAGTGTGTACCTTACTACTGAAGTTGTCAACCCCTTTAAACTATCAAACTTTTACATCTCATGAAGAAATTTTTTACAAAAAAATGGATGACATATACTTTGATCAGCTCATCAAGAGCTATCGACTGCCGTCGAAAAAAAAAGTATCTGTCTTAGTTCAAAAGTTGACTTTTTTGCCGTAGGCCAAGTTTCTAACGTCATCACTTAGAAAGGAGCAAAGGATAAACTTTAATTTCTTTAGCAATGAGAGAAAGTTTAAGAGCCACAACTGATACCATTTCTCTACTGCAATCCCAGGTGCGAAAAACCGAATGATAAACTCAGCTGAAATCACGAACAGAAATGAGTAGAAACAATAGATGGCAGCACTTTCGGACCCGTGGGAAAATACCCCTTTTTTCTGTAAATTTTTCTATCTATCACTCAAAGGAAGATATATTGGTTGTGGGGCCGGGTAACTGCTGTATATATTAAATACTTATAGATTTTAGTCCATCTTCAATTTGAAACTGGTGCTTGCCTGCTAGAACAGAGCTTTCCACTCGAAAGCAGAAACATTAATGAAACGAAAGCTTGACTGCATAACTTCAGATATTCTCTCTGACATAGGCTATAAAACTCCACTTCACTTCACACACTATTGGCTCTGGCTCAAGGACAAGCATAAACCATCCTTTTTGGCCCCAGGCAAGAGTTCTACGAAGCTTTCCAAAATGCCAAGTCATATTCATCAATCCGGCTAAAGGTCCAGACTTTCCGTAAAAACCGCAGCGATTAAACCCTTACCACTTTCTAAGAATAAGCTGAAATCGGGTGCTAGGAACAAAAAAATAACACAAAAGTGTTGATCTCGCAACACAATGAGTTATATCTTGGTTTTCTCAAAGTAGAAACCGATAGTTTTCGTAAACCCCGAAACAAATCTTGAACCACTTTCCCAATCACATAATCAAACACGTCATCAACCCCTTAGGTCTCAAAGAGTATCCGCAAGACCTTCAATGGTTAAAATCAGAAATCAGGTGACCTAGTTCTCCAATTTTTTTAATTGCTGGTTCATTTGTTTGAGTGAATGAACTCTTCTTTTATTTTCTCAGTTGTTCGCTTCTATCCACCAATGACAATTCACATTTGTTTCGATTTTTTGTAGATCGCGGATATTGGCGAATAGCTCAGTTTATTTTTGTTAGGTATTTGATTTTAATTCTTAAAATTAAAATTGTTAGGTATTTGATTTAAATCTTTAATTCCTACTGTTACCAATTTGTTGCGTTCATTCTAACAAAATGGTGAGTGACGTGATATCTCCATCCTTAAGCTTAAAAATTCAAAATTACTATCCACCGATGACAGTTCACATTTTTTTGGATTTTTCGTAAATCGCGGATATTGGGGAATAGCTCACTTTTTTTTTGTTAGGTATTTTATTTTAATTCTTATAATTTTTGGTCTTTTAATGAATTTTATCTATCTTTGATTTTTTGGTGTTTTTTTTCGCTGGTTTTGTTGTACTTTCAGCGGTAGCTTTTAGGTTTTTCTTCGGTATTTTCCTTGTTTATATTATTTTGTTCACGCTGAAGAAGAGAGATGGTTGTTCTCTCGAAATATTCGTTTTCTGTGTTTTCTTTAGTATTTTCGTTTGGCCTTTAAAAATCCCATTTTAATCGTTTTCTTTCTTTATTTTATAGCTGGCCAATGTAGTTTAAGAAATTACTTCGTCAAGGGCATTTAGGTCTATAATACCCCCCCCCCCCAAAAAAAAAGTTTTATAGTGTTAGTTCATGTGCATTTTTGTGCTCTTGTATAATCATTCATAAAATAAAATACTTTCCAAGGCTTTTTATAGTAGATTGTTCGCATATCCACTTATCAAGTAATGATAGCTCAATTTCTTCGTTAAGATTGTTCGCATATCCACTTTTCAAGTAATGATAGCTCAATTTCTTCGTTAAGATTGTTCGCATATCCACTTATCAAGTAATGATAGCTCAATTTCTTCGTTAAGATTTTGAAAAGCCAAACACTTGTCACATTATATTTCATTTCACTGAGAAACATATAGTAGGGCAAACTAAACTATAAGAAGCTATATAACAAATTATTGAATTAAAAAAAAAACATTTTTCAAAATAATAACGTATAAGTAAAATATAGAAGATGAAGAATTGCATTTTTATGTAAACCACAAAAAGACTTCCTTGCAGCAGGTGGGATCGAGCCTTATGCCTGATCGACTACAGGCGTGGCCTTTTCCACTGCACTGCTAAAAGGCATTAAATATGAACATTCAATGCATTGATGATAGTGTGAAAAAAGAATATAAAAAAAATTTATAGTGTGAGGCCATGTGCATTTGAATGCTCTTGTATAATCATTCATAAACTAAAATACTTTCCAATGTTTTTAATATTAGTTTGTTCGTTTGTTCACTTATCAACAAACGATAGTTCAATTTCTTCGTTGACTCTCAAAGATGTCAAAAATCCAAACACTTGTCGCATTTTATTACATTTCACTGAGAAACATGTAGTATAGCAAGCTAAACTATAAAAAAAGAACAATATAACTAATTATAGAATTAAAAAAAAATTCTTCAAAACAATAACGTATTAGTAAAATACAAGAGACAAAAAAATTGTATTAATTATGAAATTATTAGCAGGAACAACGTTATGCAAGCAAATTTCCTTGCAGCAGGCGGAATCGAACCTTATACCTAATTGACTACAGGCGTCGCCTTTTCCACTGCACTGCTACAAGGTATTAAATAATAATATTTAATGAATTGATGATATGAATGAGTAGCTCGTCTCTGACTGAAAATGACATCATAGCCCAGAGAAGTAACTATTACTGAAGCCATGATTATTTTCATCATATAGTTACTATAAATGTAGTCATGAGTATAAATGTCAAAATGTAGTAATCTGTACACCTACTTAAGAACTACTTAAGCAGCCCACGGAATATAACGAAAATTAACTCTCAGTTTTGATTCTAACTAAATAAAGGGACCCTTTACGGGCTTAAACAACAAGATGGGATTCTTATTCTCTGAACTAAAAATAGGATTTAAGATGACATTTTTTATATTTGCCCTCGATTCTCCCTTGGCAAACCTGCTTTCAGTAGTATGCTACCGCTGCAGACACGGTAGTTCGCGCACACCATTTTTTTGTGAAAAAAAGTTAAAAGTAATGTTTTTGTTGGGCAAGGAGGTGTCCTTACAAGAGGGGGGGAAGAAAAAAAACTAAAAAAGGTAAAAACTACAAAAAAAAGAAAAGGAAAAAACCAAAAAAAAAGAAACTAAAAAGAAAAAAAGAAAAAACAAAAAATTTATTTCATCATATACCAATTCAAAAACGAATGTATATACAGACTGGGACACCAGGATACAAATGACGACCGGGACCAGGTTCGAACCTTGGCTTTAGCATTAATACAAAAGAAGAAAAAAACTAAAAAAGGTAAAAACTACAAAAAAAAACTAAAAAAGAAATACTAAAAAAACTAAAAAGCTAACAAACAAAAAAAAACTAAAAAAAGGTAAAAAACTAAAAACTAGAAAAGAATCAAACTGAAAAATAAAGGAGAAAAAGAAAACTGAAAAAAATAAAAATAAAAAAACTAAAAAAGGTAAAAACTACAAAAAAAAATAAAAATAAAAAAGAAAAAACTAAAGAAGCTAAAAAAGCATAAAAACCAAAAAAAAAACTAAAAAGAAAAAACGTAAAAAAAAAAAAAATTATTTCATCATAAACCCATTCAAAAACGAATGTATATAAAGACGGGGACACCGGGATACAAATGACGACCGGGACACAGGGAATATAAATGACGACCGGGAAAATCAAAGAGATTTTACAGACTGGGACACCGGGACACAAATGACGACCGGGACACAGGGAATATAATTTTTATAATGACGACCGGGACAACGGGACACAGGGAATATAAATGACGACCGGGACACGGAAAGAGAAATTACAGACTGGTACACCGGGACACAAATCATGACCAAGACACAGGGAATATAAATGACGACTGGGACACAGGGACACAACTACAATGGTGCGTAACTAATATGGCGCGTAACGACTTACGCGCGCGGGGAGGCTTGGGGGGTGCGAAGCGCCCCAAAAAACTAGGTGTTGGGATGGCGCGAAGCGCCACCCCAACAGCTAGTAACAAATAAAAATCACACTTCTCGAAATATAAATCAGTTTCAGTATAACCTTGGTAGTTCTGTTGCGAGAGCAACACTTTGGTTTTGTCGTATTTTTTTCCTTTTTTTCCTAGGACCCTGATTTCAGCGTATTCCTAGAAAGTGGAAAGGGTTTAACCTCTGCGGTTGTTACAGAAAGTTAGGACCTTAGGCTGGATTGAAGAATATGACTTTGCATTATGGAAAACTTCGTAGAACTCTTGCCTGGGGCCAAAAAGGATGGTTTTTGCTTGTTTTTCTACCCAATTCTGTTTGTGATTTCAGCTGAGTTTATCATTCTGTTTTTCGCACTTGGGATTGCGGTAGAGAAATGGTATCAGATGTACCTCTTAAAAATTTAAAGTTCTCTCATTGCTGAAGAAATTAGAGTTTATCTTTTGCTCCTTTCTAAGTAATAACGTTAGAAACTTGGCCTACGGCAAAAAAGTCAAATTTTGAACCGAGACCGATAGATTTTTTTTTACGGCAGTCTATAGCTCTTGATGAGCTGATCAAAGTATATGATTCATTTTTTGGTAGAAAAATTCCTTCATGAAATATACCAGTTTGAAAGTTTAAAGGTGTTGACAACTTCAGTAGTAAGGTACACACTGAAACCAAAAATAGGCCGATAAAGAAATGCTATCAGATGTATCTCTTAAACTTTAAAAGTTCTCTCGTTGCGAAAGAAATTAGAGTTTATCCTTAGCTCCCTTCTAAATGATGACGTTAGAAAATTGGCCTACTGCAAAAGTCAACCTTTGAACTAAAACAGATAGATTTTTTTTGACAGCGGTCGATAGCTCTTGATGAGCTGATCAAATAATATATCATCCATTTTATGTTAGAAAAGTTTCTTCATGAGATATACCATTTTGAAAGTTTGAAGAGTTTGACAACTTTAGTAGTAAGGTACACACGGAAACCAAAAATAGGCCAATACCAATTGTGAGACATATAGGGGAGTTTTAAGCAACAGTCAGCTGTTAGCTCATAATCATCTTTGGCAATGACGGACTCACAACTTTTGCTAGTTGGTGTACCTATTATTTGTTTCTGGTGTATTTGATGGTAAGACCAATATGGTTCCAGTGGTAAGACATGTAGGAGATTTGTAAACAATAATCGGCTGTTAGGCTACGATCATCTCCAGCGATGAGGGGTTAGCAACTTTTGCGAGTTGGTGTACCTAGTATTTATTTTAAGATCCTTACAGATTAACAACTTTTGCGTTTAATCGAAGTGACGAAACAAAACCAAAGTGTTGCTCTCGCAACCTTTACTCGGCGAAGCCGAACAAAGCTTGCCACAACACCTCACGTTGTCCAAGCAACGTAGATTTAGTTTACAATAAAATAGCTCAAAAAAGATATTTAAAACATGTTTTATCAGGAATGTAAATTTTTCACATAGAACAAATCCTTGGAAATTAGCTTTAAATAATCTTATAAAAGACAACTAAACTATTATTGTGAAATCATTTGTTTTGTTGTGAAATCGTTTTCGTAGATTAATAACGAAAGAATTTAGTACAAAACCAAACGGTCAAAATGTTTCCTCATAAAAATAGACAAATTGATTTTTTTTTCCACAAAGGTAAGTCAAATCATTGCCATAAATAGTCAAAATTTCCAAATTTATGTTAGTTTCATGTCATGTAACGGTGGAACCGGCATTATCTCCTTCAAAACCGTTAGATGGTTGTTTCGTCAGTTATATAGCTAGAGATAAAAAGAGAAAGCTCAAAAGTCCAGATTTTCCATTTTTAAACAAGGCTAAGGTCAATGGCCTACACATACTTTGTTTTGTTGACACGGGTTGCAGTCGATTATTAATTGAGTATGATTTATTCCAAAAAATTCTTCCAGCACAGAATTTAATATTCACTGGTTCAAGAGTAAAATCACTTTCTGGAGAGTTTCTTGATGTCGCAGGAGAAACGGAAGTACTCATCACTATACCAGGTTTTCGCCCAGTTCACTGGCTAGCACTTGTGATTCGTGGATTATCGTTCGATGTAATGTTAGGGTACGATCTTTTGCGTCATTTAAATTGCTATCTTGACATGGCCACTCACACGATTCTTCCAAATGATCCTTCAATTTCTTTCCCAGATGAAAAGGACTTTGCATTTTTTAGTTCTGAAAATTCGGCACGTGGCTGTATTACCTTGGCTAAGAAGACATCTATACCTCCTCGTTCTATGGTCCTCTTAGATTGTCGTGCTAGGTCATTGGGTCAAGAGCTTCCTGCAGGAGCATTAGATCTTTTCATTCCAGCAAATGAAGAATCATCATTACATCCTTGTGCTCTCGAGTCCTCTGGGAATAGGTTTCTTATTCCGTATTTCAACAATATTGGGGACGTTAGAGAAATTTCTAGAAGAGAGGAGAGAGGGAGACACTATTCTGGCAGCTTACGCAAATTCTGAAAACACATCGAAAATAGTAGAACAAATTGGCAAGGTAAAGTTGGACCATTTGGATCAAACACTGAAGGAAAAATTACGGAGGCTATTGGAAATGTACAGGAGAATGTTCGCACAAACAACATACGACGTTGGTCAAAACAACATTATGGAAACACGCATCCGTGATCTGTCTTCTGGCGAAAGATTTACCTTTTTTTAGTTTTTTTTTAGTTTTTTAGCTTTTTAGTTTTTTTTTTCTTTTTAGTTTTTTTTGTAGTTTTACCTTTTTTAGTTTTTTTCTTCTTTTGTATTAGTGTGAAATAATTCAGACGTCATATGCGGACAAACATGACGTCACCTGATCCATCCACAGATCCACACACAGACAACTTATTTTTATATATATAGATATACTAGCTGTTGGGGTGGCGCTTAAGTCGTTACGCGCCATATTAGTTACGCGCCATTGTAGTTGTGTCCCTGTGTCCCATCTGTGAATAGAGATAGATATAAATATATGTTTTTAACTACGTAAAACATGCGAATATACAACATTCTTCGCTGTCCCATTGTCTGTGCATATAAATAGATTGTCAGATTTACTGACTCTTGAACATGCAACATATAATTGTCCATGGGAAAAACAATCCGTATTCGGATCTATACCTCATTATTCTAATGATGTGTCCCTGTGTCCCGGTCGTCATTTGTGTCCCGGTGTCCCAGTTTGTAATTTCTCTTTGAGTGTCCCGGTCGTCATTTATATTCCCTGTGTCCCGGTCGTCATTTGTGTCCCGGTGTCCCGGTCTGTAATTTCTATTCGAACAATCCCTGTGTCCCGATCGTCATTTATATATCCTGCCTGTGCCCCCGGCGTCCCCGTTGTAGTTGTGTCCCTGTGTCCCGGTCGTCATTTATATTCCCTGTGTCCCGGTCGTGATTTGTGTCTGGGTGTCCCAGTGTGTAATTTCTCTTTGAGGTTCCCGGTCGTCACTTATATTCCCTCTGTCTCGGTCGTCATTTGTGTCCCGGTCTGTAATTTCTCTTTGAGTGATTTTTCTTTTTAGTTTTTTTTTAAGTTTTTTACCTTTTTTCTTTTTTCAGTTTTCTTTTTCTTCTTTATTTTTCAGCGTTACTATGAAGTACATATCGACGAACCTTTGTTTTTTTAACTTAAATCTGGTAGGCATTGATGACCTTATCCAAGTCAAAATCCCAAACCCAATAGGTTCTTCAGTCATTTTACAATTAAACATTTTTCCGTGAACAAATGTCTTAAATACCGTTAATGACGTCACCGTCAAAGCAAAAATGACGACAACTAATTTCATGACGTCAGCCGACACAGAAACATGACGTCACCTGATCCACAGACAGACAGACAGACAACTTATTTTTATATATATAGATATATATATATATATATATATATATATATATATATATATATATATATATATATATATATATATATATTATATATATATATATATATATATATATATAATATATATATATATATATATATATATATATATATATATGTTTTTAACTACGTAAAACTTGCGAATATACAACATTCTTTGCTGTCCCATTGTCTGTGCATATAAATAGATTGTCAGGTTTACCGACTCTTGAACATGCAACATATAATGGTCCATGGGAAAACAATCCGTATTCAGATCTATACCTCATGATTCTAATGATTGCCCTTGAGCTTTGTTGACGGTGATTGCTGTCCCGGTGTCCCAGTCTGTGATTTCTCTTTGAGTGTCCTGGGCGTCATTTATATTCCTTGTGTCCCGGTCGTCATTTGTGTCCCGGTGTCCCGGTCTGTATATACATTCGTTTTTGAATTGGTCTTTTTTTTTAGTTTTTTACCTTTTTTAGTTATACCTCATGATTCTAATGATTGCCCTTGAACTTTGTTGATGGTGATTGCTAATCGAACATTCCTTGTGTCCCCTTCGTCATTTATATATCCCCCTGTGACGTCACTCGACAGACACACACACACACAGACAACTTATTTATATATATATACTAGCTGTTGGGGTGGCGCTTCGCGCCACCCCAACACCTAGTTGGTTAGGCGCTTCGCGCCCCCCCAAGCCCCCCCCCGCGCGTAAGTCGTTACGCACCATATTAGTTACGCGCCATATATTTTCTTTTTAGTTTTTTTGTAGTTTTTACCTTTTTTAGTTTTTTTCTTCTTTTGTATTAATGCTAAAGCCAAGGTTCAAACCTGGAGCCTCTCGGACCTAGAACCTGAAACATAACGCTTTACCAACTCAGCTACTTCGGCTTGAATACATTCGTTTTGAGCAGCTTCCTCGGGTGTTGCCATTGTAGGTTCTTCAGTCATTTTACAATCAGAAATTTCTCTTTCAACGGTCTTCTTACAATTAAAAATTTGTCTTTGAACGATATTCTTAAATACCTGTGTCCTGGTCGTCATTTATATTCCCTGTGTCCCGGTCGTCATTTGTGTCCCGGTATCCCAGTCTGTAATTTCTCTTTGAGTGTCCCGGTCGTTATTTATATTCCCTCTGTCCCGGTCGTCATTTGTGTCCCGGTCTGTAATTTCTCTTTGAGTGTTTTTTCTTTTTAGTATTTTTTAGTTTTTTACATTTTTTCTTTTTTCAGTTTTCTTTTTCTTCTTTATTTTTCAGCTTCACTATGAAATACATATCGCCGAACCTTTGTTTTTTTAACTAAAATCTGGTAGACATTGATGACCTTATCCAAGTCAAAATCCCAAAACCAATCATCATCGCTATCATTTTCAGTTTTGATATGTTTTGACTCTCGCTGTCCAGGTGGAGCATCTTCATCGGCTTTTGCCATTGTAAGTTCATCAGTCATTTTAAACTTAAACATTAATAGATTTCTACGTGAACATATATGTCTTAAATACCGTTAATGACGTCACCGTCAAAGCAAAAATGACGACAACTAATTTCATGACGTCAGTCAACACAGAAACATGACGTCACCTGATCCACAGACAGACAGACAACTTATTTTTATATATATAGATGTAGATAAGTTGTCTGTGTATCTGTGTGTCGAGTGACGTCATGTTTGTGTGTTGACTGACGTCATATTTGTTGACTGACGAAATTACAGACCAGGACATCGGGACACAAATGACGACCGGGACACCGAAATATAATCTATCTATCTATATATATAAAAATAAGTTTTCTGTGTGTCTGTGTGTCGAGTGATGTCATGTTTGTGTGCCGACTGACGTCATATTTGTCGACTGACGAAATTACAGACCGGGACATCAGGACACAAATGACGACCGGGACACCGAGACATCTATATCTATATATATATAAAAATAAGATGTCTGTGTGTCGAGTGACGTCATGTTTGTGTGTCGACTGACGTCATGTTTATCGACAGACATCATTATAAGGATAGACCACTATGCGTCATGAAGTTGTTTGTCGACAGACGTCATGTTTGTCGACAGGCGTCATGTTTGTCAACTGATGAAATTACATACCGGGACACCGGGACTCAAATGACGACCGGGACACAGGGAATATAAATGACGACCGTGAACCTCAAAGAGAAATTACAGACTGGGACACCCGGACACAAATCACGACCGGGACACAGGGAATATAAATGACGACCGGGACACAGGGACACAACTACAACGGGGACGCCAGGGGCACAGGTTGGATATTTAAATGACGACCGGGACACAGGGATTGTTCGAATAGAAATTACAGGCCGGGACACCGGGACACAAATGACGAACATGACACCAGGACACACGGAATATAAATGACGACCTTGACACTCAAAGAGAAATTAAAAACTTGGACACCGGGACACAAATGACGACCGGGACACAGGGAATATAAATGACGACCGGGACACAGGGAATATAAATGACGACCGGGACACAGGGAAACATCATTAAAATAATGAGGTATAGATCTGAATACGGATTGTTTTTTCATGGACAATTGTTCAATATGTTGCATGTTCAAGAGTCAGTAAACCTGACAATCTGTTTTTATGCACAGACAATGGGACAGCGAAGAATGTTTTATATTCGCATGTTTTACGTAGTTAAAAACATATATAAATCTATATATATAAAATAAGTTGTCTGTCTGTGTGTCTGTCAGGTGACGTCATGAAATTAGTTGTCGTCATTTTTGCTATGACGGTGACGTCATTAAAGATATTTAAGACATATATGTTCACGTAGAAATCTATTAATGCTTAAGTTTAAAATGACTGATGAACTTACAATGGCAAAAGCCGATAAAGATGCTCAAAGAGTCTATGCCAAAAAACTTTCTGCTGATAGAGAAAGTCAGAAAAGAAAGCGTGCCGAGGAATCAAAAGAACAGCAAAGAAACAGGCTTGAGGCTAAAGAACGCAAAACCGCGCAGTTAGATGAAGATCCACCTGGACAGCGAGAGTCAAAACATATCAAAACTGAAAATGATAGCGATGATGATTGGGTTTGGGATTTTGACTTGGATAAGGTCATCAATGCTTACCAGATTTTAGTTAAAAAAACAAAGGTTCGGCGATATGTGTTTCATAGTGAAGCTGAAAAATAAAGACGAAAAAGAAAACTGAAAAAAGAAAAAATGTAAAAAACTAAAAAATACTAAAAAGAAAAATACACGTGGAATACTAAAAATAAAGTATTTGAACGTCGAAAACAGGGTAAGTCAGTCGACGGCCAACCTACCATCTTCAAAGATACCACGATAGGAAGACTCTACACCGTTCACCCCAATCAACATGAATGCTTCTTTCTACGCCTGCTTTTGGTGAATGTACCCGGTCCGACATCCTTTGAGTATTTGAGAACTGTAAACGGTACTATACATGACACTTACCGTAGTGCATGCCAAGCTCTGAATTTATTGGAGAAAGACCAACACTGGGATAACTGCATCAATGACGCGTGCGAAACGTCAACCCCAAGTCAAATTCGTGCATTGTTTGGCATCATTTTAACAACTTGCTCTCCATCAGCTCCTACAGAGTTATGGGAAAAATATAAGTCAAAAATGTCCGAAGATATACTCCATCGAAAACAGTTAGAGACGTCAGATATGACTTTTGATTTTACATCAGAAATTTATAACTACACTTTAGTTATTATAGAAGATTTGTGCGTAAGCATGGCAAACAAACCTCTTCAGGATTTGGGAATGCCTTCACCTAACCGTATCGCTGCTGTTTCGACATGTGTAGAATTGGATCGTGAACAAAGTTACAGTACGAGTGATCTATTGTCGTATGTACAAAATAACATTTCCAAGTTAACGTCGGAACAAAAAGACATTTATGATACGATAATGCATTGTGTCGATAACAACGTTGGAGAAATTTTCTTTTTGGATGCGCCAGGAGGTACTGGTAAAACGTTTGTGATAAAACTGATTCTGGCATCAATTCGATCAAAAAATGATATAGCGTTGGCAATTCCGTCGTCCGGAATAGCCGCAACATTGCTGCCTGGTGGAAGAACTGCTCATTCCGCTTTGAAATTGCCTCTGAATTTGCATTCTACAGAAACTCCCACGTGTAATATTTCCAAATAATCTGGGATGGGTAAGTATTGCAGCAATGCAAACTTATTATTTGGGATGAGTGCACAATGGCACACAAAAAATCGCTCGAGGCTCTGGATCAATGCTTGAAAGATTTGAGAGGGAAGTCGGAACCCTTTGGCAGCACATTAATATTGCTTGCGGGAGATTTCAGGCAAACATTACCTATAATACCTAGATCAACTCCTGCAGACGAAATGAACGCCTGCCTGAAAAATTCTAATTTATGTGCACACGTAAAAATATTAAAATTAACTACAAATATGCGTGTCCGATTGCAAAACGATGACTCTGGTCAAACATTTTCAGATCAATTGCTGGCAATTGGAAACGGAAAGCTCCCAGTAGACTCAATTTCAGGACGTATACAACTACCTGCTGATTTCTGTAATTTAGTGACGTCCAAAAATGAATTGATTGAAAAAGTATTTCTGAATATTCTAAAAAATTATAAAAATAATAAATGGCTAAGTGAAAGAGCGATTCTCGCACCCAAAAATATAGACGTCCACGAAATCAACAATATTGTTTTGACCAAGATTCGAGACCAGGCAGTCCTTTACAAGTCAGTCGACACGGTTTTGGAACCAAATGAAGCGGTTAATTATCCATCTGAATTTTTAAATTCCATAGATCTTTCAAGGTTTCCACCACACGTACTACAACTAAAAATAGGTGTATCAATAATACTTTTAAGAAATATCAACCCACCAAAGCTTTGCAATGGCACGCGACTTGCCGCAAAAAAAAACAATGGAAAACCTAATAGAGGCCACAATCTTGACAGGGCCTTTTGAGGGTATGCACAGACAATGGGAAAGCCAAGAATGTTTTATATTCGCAATTTTTACGTAGTTTAACTCCTGCAGACGAAATGAATGCTTGCCTGAAAAATTCTAATTTATGGGCACACGTAAAAATATTAGAATTGACTACAAATATGCGTGTCCGATTGCAAAACGATGACTCTGGTCAAACATTTTCAGATCAATTGCTGGCAATTGGAAACGGAAAGCTCCCAATAGTGGGAAAGCCAAGAATGTTGTATATTCGCAATTTTTACGTAGTTTGAAACACATATATAAATCTATCTATATTCACAGGTGGGACACAGGGACACAACTACAATGGCGCGTAACGACTTACGCGCACGGGGGTGCTTGGGGGGGGGGGAGCGAAGTGCCCCACCAACTAGGTGTTGGGGTGGCGAGAAGTGCCACCCCAACAGCTAGTATATATATATTTATATATATATATATATATATATATATATATATATATATATATATATATATATATATATATATATTCACAGGTGGGACACAGGGACACAACTACAATGGCGAGTAACTAATATGGCACGTTACGACTTACGCGCGCGGGGGGGGGGCTTGAGGGGGTGCGAAACTCCCCACCAACTAGGTGTTGGGATGGCGCGAAGCGCCACCCCAACAGCTAGTATATAATAGGGAATATAAATGACGACCGGGACACTCAAAGAGAAAGCGACCGGGACACAAGGAATGTTCGATTAGCAATCACCATCAACAAAGCACCGGGACATAAATGACGACCGGGACACAGGGAATATAAATGACGACCAGGAAACTCAAAGAGAAATTACAGACCGGGACACCGGAACACCAATGACGACCGGGACAAAAATGACGACCGGGACACCGGGAAAGCGTGCCGAGGAATCACAAGAACAGCAAGAAAACAGGCTTGTGGCTGATAGAGAAAGTAGGAACAGAAAGCGTGCTGAGGAGCTACCAGAGCAACGCGAAACCAGACTTGCTGCTAAAAGAGAAAGTGAAAAAAGAAGGCTTGCCGAGGAATCACAAGAACAGCAAGAAAACAGGCTTGCGGCTGATAGAGATTAAATAAAAAAAACAAGTTTTTTCAACTGAAAGTAAGGAGTGACATCAAAACTTAAAACGCACAGAAATTACTTCGTATATGAAAGAGGCTGCTTCCTCATCAACGCCCCGCACTTTACGCTAAAGTTTGACTCTTTCTCTCAATTCTTCTTTCTAAAACAGTAAAAAAACTTTAGCGTAAAGAGCGAGGCGTTGATGAGGAAGCAGCCTCTTTCATATACGAAGTAATTTCTGTGCGTTTTAAGTTTTGATGTCACTCCTTACTTTCAGTTGAAAAAACTTGTTTTTTTTATTTAATTTCTGAACGTTTTTAATCAATGCATGTTTTGATTTTGGCTCTCCGCAGAGGAATGATCAAAACGAAATTTGCATATTTTTTTTTTTGGCTCAATGGCTTTCTCATAATTTTGATCGAATGATTTTGAGAAAAAAAGAGCGGGGGACGAAGCCTAGTTGCCCCCCGATTTTTTGGTTAATTAAAAAGGCAACTAGAACTTTTAATTTTTTACGAATCTTTTTATTGGTAAAAGATTTACGTAACTTATAAATTAGCTTACGTAAAGAACTTTTGTATTCTCATGTTTTTATTACATATATGAGGGGATTCGCCCCATCGTCAGTACCTCGCTCTTTACACGAAAGCTTAAATTTTATCCCAATTCATTAAGAATGACCCCCTGAATCACAAAAGCCGTAGAATAAGTAGTTGAAATTACCGAAAATACTTTAGCGTAAAGAGCGAAGTATTAGAAGGAGGTGAGCCCCTCATATGGGTAATAATTTCTGTTTGTTTTAAGTTTTATTGCTGTTCCTTACTTCCAGCTGAAAAAGCTTTTTCACTTTTATTTTTTAATTGTTTTTTTTTTAATAATGCTAGTAAATCCTGCTCTCCCTTCATGGAAATTTTCTTCTCCCATTACAAATTCTCGAAGGAAAGTTCCCCTAGCATATCCCCCTCTTCTCAACCCCTCCCCCAAACCAAAAAAATCCTCCTGAAAACGCCTGTATACTTCCCAATAACCATTACTATATGTAAGCACAGGTCAAAGTTTGTAACTTGTTGCCCCTCCCACGGGGACTGTGGGGGAGTAAGTCGTCCCCAAAGACATAGTTATAAGGTTTTTTGACTACGCTGAATAAAATGGCTATCTCAGAATTTTGATCCGTTGACTTTGGGAAAATAATTAGCGTGGGAGGGGGCCTAGGTACCCTCCAATTTTTTTGGTCACTTAAAAAGGGCACTAGAACTTTTCATTTCCGTTAGAATGAGCCCTCTTGCAACATTCTAGGACAACTGGGTCGATACGATCACCCCTGGGAAAAAAAACAAAAAAAAACAAAAAAACAAAAAAACAAATAAACACGCATCCGTGATCTGCCTTCTGGCAAAAAATGCAAAATTCCACATTTTTGTAGATAGGAGCTCGAAACTTCTACAGTAGGGTTCTCTGATACGCTGAATCTGATGGTGTGATTTTCGTTAAGATTCTATGACTTTTAGGGGGCGTTTCCCCCTATTTTCTAAAATAACGCAAATTTTCTCAGGCTCGTAACTTTTGATGGGTAAGACTAAACTTGATGAAACTTATATATTTAAAACCAGCATTAAAATGCAATTCTTTTGATGTAGCTATTGGTATCAAAATTCCATTTTTTAGAGTTTTGGTTACTATTGAGCCGGGTCGCTCCTTACTACAGTTCGTTACCACGAACTGTTTGAAAGTAAGAAAAGAAAGCGTGCCGAGGAATCACAACAACAGCGTGAAATTAGGCTTGCGTCTCAAAGAGAAATCACCAAAAGAAAGCGTGCCGAGGAATCACAAGAGCAGCCTGGGTCAGTGCTATGCTGGATGTACTCAGTGGAATTGCAAAAACGAGGATTTCCAAACGCACATATACTAATCTGGCTACATTATAAAATTACTTCTAACGAAATTGATGGTGTGATTTCCGCTGAAATACCTGATGAAAATGTCGATAAGGGGTTATATGATATTGTTGTAAAAAATATGATACATGGACCTTGCGGTGCACTGAACGAAAATTCACCATGCATGGCCAAAGGAAGGTGCACAAAGCAATATCCTTGACTTTTAGTACCCAACACAATTACTGGCAATGATGGTTACCCACAGTATAGAAGAAGATCTACTGAAGATGGCGGTAAAACAGCAATAATAAAGAAGGGTAACGGTACGACATCGAAGTAGATAACCAGTGGGTTGTTCCATATGCCCCATTATTATCAAAAACATTAGTCTGTATTAGTTTTAACAGGTATATATACAGTTTAACAGGTATATATACCTGTTCAATCTAATACTTTACCTTTGATAAATGATATCAATAGAGTTCTTTAAATTTAAAAAAGTATCATAACACAAGACTTAGCAACATTCTGAAAAGAAGGTTGAAGATCTGTTTAGATTGATGCCAACTGCTTAGACCTGTTCACTCTAATACTTAGATTGATACCTTTGATAAATAATATCAATAGAGTTCTTTAAATTTAAAAAAAGTACCATAACACAGGTCTAGAGACATTCTGAAAAGAAGGTTGAAGATCCGTTTAGATTGATGCCAACTTCTTAGACCTGTTAAAACTAATACTTAGATTGATACCTTTGATAAATGATATCAATAGAGATCTTTAAATTTAAAAAAGTATCATAACGCAAGTCTTAGCGACATTCTGAATAGAAGGCTGAAGAACCATTTAGATTGACGCCAACTGCTTAGACCAGTTCAGACTAATACCTAGATTGATACCTTTGATAAATGATATCAATAGAGTTCTTTTAATTTCAGAAAGAATCAAAGCAAAAGTCTTAGCGACTTTCTGAAAAGAAGGTTAAAAAGCTGTTTAGATTTATGCCAACTGCTTAGACATTTGCAGGCTAATACTTAGATTGATATCATTGATAAATGATATCAATAGAGTTTTTTAATTTAAGAAAGTATCATAACACAAGTCTTAGCGACATTCTGAAAAGAAGGTTGAAGGTCCGTTTAGATTGATACCAACTGCTTAGACCTGTTCAAACTAATACTTAGATTGATACCTTTGATAAATAATATCAATAGAGATCTTTAAATTTAGACAAGTATGATAACGCAAATCTTAGCGACATTCTGAAAAGAAGTTTAAAAAGCCGTTTAGATTTATGCCAACTCCTTAGACCTGTTCAGACTAATACTTAGATTGATAGCTTTTATAAATGATATCAATAGAGTTCTTTAAATTTAAGAAAGAATCATAGCACAAGTCTTAGCGACTTTCTGAAAAGAAGGCTAAAAAGCCGTTTAGATTTATGCCAACTGCTTAAGCCTGTTCAGACTAATACTTAGATTGATACCTTTGATAAATGATATCAATAGAGTTCTTCGAATTTAAAAAAGTATCATAACGGAAGTCTTAGCAAAATTCTGTTAAGTAGGTTGAAGAACCGTTTAGATTGATGCCAACTACCTAAACATGTTCAATCTAATACTTAGATTGATATCTTTGATAAATGATATCATTAGAATTCTTTAAATCTAAAAAAGTATCATAACGCAAGTCTTAGCGACATTCTGATAAGAAAGTTAAAAAGCCGTTTAGATTGATGCCAACTGAAAGGAGGAATCATAGCACAAGTCTTAGCGAATTTCTGAAAAGAAGGTTAAAAAGCCGTTTAGGATAAAAAAGTATCATAACACGAGTCTTTCTCTTTCTCTTTCGCGACATTCTGAAAAAAGGATTAAGATCCGTATAGATTGATGCCAACTGCTTAGACCTGTTCAAACTAATACATAGAATGATACCTTTGATAAATGATATCAATAGAGTTCTTTAAATTTAAAAAAGTATTATAACACAAGTCTTAGCGACATTCTGAAAAGAATATTGAAGAACCGTTTAGATTGATGCCAACTGCTTAGACCTATTGAGACAAATACTTAGATTGATACCTTTGATAAATGATATCAATAGAGTTCTTTAAATTTAAGAAAGAATCATAGCACAAGTCCTAGCGACATTCTGAAAAGAAGGTTAAAGATCTGTTTAGATTGATGCCAACTGCTTAGACCTGTTCAGACTAATACTTAGGTTTATACCTTTGATAAATGATATCAGTAGAGTTCTTTAAATTTAAAAAAGTATCATAACACGAGTCTTAGTATAACAAGTATTAGTTTGAACAGGTATATATATATATATCTATCTCTATTCACAGGTGGGACACAGGGACACAACTACAACTACAATCAGGCAAACAGCTAGTAACAAATAAAAATCACACTTCTCGAAATATAAATTAGTTTCAGTATAGCCTTGGTAGTTCTGTTGCGAGAGCAACACTTTGGTTCTGTCGTATTTTTTTCCTTTATTTTCCTAGCACCCTGATTTCAGCGTATTCCTAGAAAGTGGAAAGGGTTTAACCTCTGCGGTTGTTATAGAAAGTTAGAACCTTAGGTTGGATTGAATAATATGACTTTGTATTATGGAAAACTTCGTAGAACTCTTGCCTGGGGCCAAAAAGGATGGTTTTTGCTTGTTTTTCTACCCAATTCTGTTTGTGATTTCAGCTGAGTTTATCATTCTGTTTTTCGCACTTGGGATCGCGGTAGAGAAATGGTATCAGATGTACCTCTTAAAAATTTCAAGTTTTCTCATTGCTGAAGAAATTAGAGTTTATCTTTTGCTCCTTTTTAAGTAATAACGTTAGAAACTTGGCCTACGGCAAAAAAGTCAAATTTTGAACCGAGACCGATAGATTTTTTTTGAAGGCAGTCGATAGCTCTTGATGAGCTGATCAAAGTATATGATTCATATTTTGGTAAAAAAATTCCTTCATGAGATATACCAGTTTGAAAGTTTAAAGGTGTTGACAACTTCAGTAGTAAGGTACACACTGAAACCAAAAAAGGCCGATAAAGAAATGCTATCAGATGTACCTCTTAAACTTTAAAAGTTCTCTCGTTGCGAAAGAAATTAGATTTTATCCTTAGCTCCCTTCTAAATGTGCTATGATACTTTCTTAGATTAAAAGAACTCTATTGATATCATTTATCAAAGGTATCAATCTACGTATTAGTCTCAACAGGTCTAGGCAGTTGGCATCAATCTAAATGGATCTTCAACCTTCTTTTCAGAATATCGCTAAGACTTGTGTTATAATACTTTTTTAAATTTAAAGAACTCTATTGATATCATTTATCAAAGGTATCAATCTTAGTATAAGTCTGAACAGGTCTAAGCAGTTGGCATCAATCTAAGCGGATCTTCAACCTTCTTTTCAGAATGTCGCTAAGACTCGTGTTATGATACTTTTTTTAAATATGGATGGTAATTATGCGAGTTTCATCTGTATCATAGCTGTAGAGATGGCTGAAATATATTAAAGAACAAACCTTGGCACCAATTGGGCTTTTTTTGATGCCTCATTCTCTGAAGGTCGTCTCTTGCTATTCCAAGCAACAAAAAAGCAATAGACTTTTTCCTGTTTGTAATCCGGATTGCAGCGGTAGCTAGAAACTTAGTAAGAGACAACCACGTCCCATACAAAGAAATACAATTACCCATATTATAATAAGGAACGAATTCTAGCCCATATGAACAGAAATACTAAGTCACAATATGACATATCGTGGTTGCAGCGGTAGTTACATAAAGGATCAATCATAAATGGTTTCATACAAGAGGATCTTATGTAGTGGTTATTAATAGAAGTTTTGTATAGACTTTAAATTGACAAATGTTTAAAAATTGCCTGTGGTAGGAATTGAACCTGGGACTTTCAGAGTAGAATTGTAACACGCTATACAAAGTGCCATTCAGGCGCCATGCAACCATGCAAGGACCAAGTTTTGAAACTGTTTATCTTATACTTAAGTGATCCAGTGGTAGCTAGTAATCTATTAACAGACAATCAGGTCCAATACTTATCCAAGTAACAGCAGTAGCTATTATAATAAAAAACCAACTCTAGTCTATACTAACTAAAATGTTTTTTCCGGGTTGCAGCAGTTGCTAGAAACCTAGTAAGACATGACCACGTCCAATACTAAGAAATATAATAACCATTAACTCTTGAAAACAGATCAAAACAAAAAGTAAACTATTAGAACCGCCTTGTCCGAAACCTCTTTATAGGAAACTTACCTTCCTTGGCTTGAACAACAAGGGAAATATATTGGTTTGAAAATTAAAAACATGTGGCTGCAAAAACAATATTCAGCATATACCGCCTCTTTTTTCACCTCAGATAGCTTGACACTGAAATATTGAAGAGAGCCGCTTAGTGGTTCATTCTAAAGACAATTGGTAGGGCTAAATATATTTTTTAATTAAATAAAATATTTTTAAAAGGGTAAAAACCTTTCTTTAGGTCTTTTTCAGGAATAAGGGAAATGAGAAGTTTGAGAGTGAAATAAGAAACAAAAAACAATATTGACAGTTTTTATTATTGACAATAAGTTTGATAATTGGCTATAGTTCCTTCTTAGAATTAAATAAAGAAAATTCCTTAAACCCAAAAGTGTGGGGGAACATGGGGGCTTAAGAAGAATAAACTAATTGCATCTATGAGGAGGGCTTCCCCCTTCTTCATTTCCGAGCTCGTTAAGCTAAATTATTAGTGCTTTAAAAAGGTTTTCATTCCAATTCAACGGCTTTTGGGTTTCAGCTGTTGTTTTTAAAGGCTTTTGTGTCTCTTTGAAATTCATATACGGAATATCTATATAAAAGGGAGTGTCCCATCCTTAATGCTGCTTTTTTTACGCTGAACTTTGACCTGTTGTGCCGATTCCTTAAGAATGGCTCCTGAAACACAACAGCCATTTAATTAGAAGTAGTTGACAACTTTCAAACACCTCAGATTCTTAAACTGTCTGAAACATCTTAAGGCGAGAGAAATGATATTTTTTGCTTCTATAACTGAGTTTTAAAAAGCTTAGGCATGTTTGCCTTCTCTAAAAAAAGTTGAAAAACAAACCTGTTGAAAAAGTAGAAGGCAGGCATGGTCGTCATTAACTAATTCGTTAATAATTGTTTAAAAATTAGTTAGTGTAATTATTGAACTAAAACTTGAATCAGAATGAAGAAAACTAAACTTCAAGCGTGATGATGTATACCTTTCAATAAAGTACAGAGGATAAAAATATGTGATGCAAAATTAAAACAAATAAATAACTAAGTTGTAAAATAGAGCTCAACAGAGACATAGTATTCTAACTTTAGAACTTCGAATACTCCGTATTTTATTGGTGATAAAAAAAAGAAAAAAATTAGATGCATCTTACATGCCTGGGATCATAAGTCTTTAAATACTTAATACAAATAATTGGTTATACTTAATTCCTTTTCGCAGCTAGATTTTATTTTGATTGCAGCTGAAGATGAATTGGCTTTCATACAAGCAGCTTTTGATGAATATCATAATGAAAACCTGCAGGTAATGAAAACCTGCGTTCGTTTTGTTGAGAGAACTGACCAAAAGGACTATATTTGTATTACGAGCGCATACTATGTTATATACTGGTTACCACTCGTTAGTACACTCAAATTTTATAGTTTTTTTTTTTTTTTTAGCTTGATATCGCCTTGTAGTATTTTTTTAATAACAGAATTAAAACTACATTTTGTGCTGAAAACCAAAGGATTCAAGTTTCTGAAGTTGCTTTTTCCTGGTCAAGTAATGGTCCGAATCAAGAAATTCCAGCAATGTGGTAATTCAAATACTGCCAAACGAACATTAAACTAGGCCTCAAGAAATACAACCTAAATAGAACACTTGAGAAACAGAAAAGTCGAACACAAATTTAAAAGACTAACTGAAAATAATGTTTATTCTTTATTTTTTTTTTTGTAATGTCCTTTGTCAATCAAAACTTCCGCCCTCTTAGAATTTTATACATAAGACAAAAAATATTGAGAATTGTAATTTTTAAGCACAAGGATACAAATATTACGTCACTCACCGTTTTGTTAGAGTCAACGTAACAAATAGGTAACAAATAGATTTGTTACCTACTTTTCTCATTATTCATATGTTTCTCACTTAGTTTTCCTATATTTTCTTTCACAACTCTAACATTAAATTACTCATATAAAATCTTTAAAAAAAATCTTCTCATTTTTCTTTTCGAATAACAGATGAAAAATCGATACATTGAACTACAAGGAAATATTTATTTCCACAAAGTCTACATAATCTGATACTCAAATTCAAGTTCTTATTTTTTTCATCAAATGATCAAGCTTTCTTATTAGGAGAACCTAAAATGTTTTTGTTCAATTGTTGACTCTATTAATGTTGACTCTATTAAATTAAAAAAGATACAAAATCCTTTTCAAAGACCTATTTTTAAATACTTTTTTAAAACACTTATTTTGAAAAGTTTAAAATGAACAGAAACTATTGGGCACTTGAAGAAGGCTGGCCCTTGTCAACTCCCTGTTCTTTAGTATAAAATTAGATTTTTGGTCAAAAGCCTTTAAAAACAACTGCTGAAACCCAAATGCCGTTGAATTGGAATGAAAACCTTTTTAAAGCACTAATACTTTAGCTTAACGAGCTCGGAAATGAAGAAGGGGGAAGCCCTCCTCATACATGGAATTAGTTTATTCTTCTTAAGCCCCAATGTTCCCCCACACTTATGGGTTTAAGGAATTTTCTTTATTTAATTCGAAGAAGGAACTATAGCCAATTATCAGTCGTATTGTCAATAATAAAAACTGTCAATATTGCTTTTTGTTTCTTATTTCACTCTCAAACTTCTCATTTCCCTTATTCCTGAAAAAGACCTAAAGAAAGGTTTTTACCCTTTTAAAAATATTTTATTTAATTAAAAAATATATTTAGCCCTATCAATTGCCTTTAGAATGAACCACTAAGCGGCTCTCTTCAATATTTCAGTGTCAAGCTATCTGAGGTGAAAAAAGAGGTGGTATATGTTGAATATTGTTTTTGCAGCCACTTGTTTTTAATTTTCAAACCAATATATCTCCCTTGTTGTTCAAGCCAAGGAAGGTAAGTTTGAGGGGTAAGCGATGAGGGGTTAGCAACTTTTGCGAGTTGGTGTACCTAGTATTTATTTTAAGATCCTTACAGATATTAACAACTTTTGCGTTTAATCGAAGTGACGAAACAAAACCAAAGTGTTGCTCTCGCAACTTTTACTCGGCGAAGCCGAACAAAGTTTGCCGCAACACCTCACGTTGTCCAAGCAACGTAGATTTAGTTTACAATAAAATAGCTTAAAAAAGATATTTAAAACATATTTTATCAGGAATGTAAATTTTTCACATAGAACAAATCCTTGGAAATTAGCTTTCAATAATCTTATAAAAGACAACTAAACTGTTATTGTGAAATCATTTGTTTTTTTTATGAAATCGTTTTCATAGATTAATAACGAAAGAATTTAGTACAAAACCAAACGGTCAAAATGTTTCCTCATAAAAATAGACAAATTGGTTTTTGTTTTCCACAAAGGTAAGTCAAATCATTGCCATAAATAGTCAAAATTTCTAAATTTATGTTAGTTTCATGTCAAGTAACAGTGGAACCGGCATTTCCCCCTTCAAAACCGTTAGATGGTTGTTTCGTCAGTTATATAGCTAGAGATCAAAGGCGAAAGCTCAAAAGTCCAGATTTTCCATTTTTACACAAGGCCTAGACTAATGGTCAATGGCCTAGACATACTTTGTTTTGTTGACACGGGTTGCAGTCGATCATTAATTGAGTATGATTTATTCCAAAAAATTCTTCCAGCACATAATTTAATATTCACTGGTTCAAGAGTAAAATCACTTTCTTGAGAGTTTCTTGATGTCGCAGGAAAAACGGAAGTACTCATCACTATACCAGGTTTTCGCCCAGTTCACTGGCTAGCACTTGTGATTCGTGGATTATCGTTCGATGTAATGTTAGGGTACAATCTTTTGCGTCATTTAAATTGCTATCTTGACATGGCCACTCACACGATTCTTCCAAATGATCCTTCAATTTCTTTCCCAGATGAAAAGGACTTTGCATTTTTTAGTTCTGAAAATTTGGCAAATGGCTGTATTACCTTGGCTAAGAAAACATCTATACCTCCTCGTTCTATGGTCCTCTTAGATTGTCGTGCTAGGTCATTGAGTTAAGAGCTTCCTGCAGGAGCATTAGATCTTTTCATTCCAGCAAATGAAGAATCATCATTACATCCTTGTGCTCTCGAGTCCTCTGGGAATAGGTTTCTTATTCCGTATTTCAACAATATTGGGGACGTTAGAGAAATTTCTAGAAGAGAGGAGAGAGGGAGACACTATTCTGGCAGCTTACGCAAACTCTGAAAACACATCGAAAATAGAAGAACAAATTGGCAAGGTAAAGTTTGACCATTTGGATGAAACACTGAAGGAAAAAATACGGAGGCTATTGGAAATGTATAGGAGAATGTTCGCACAACCAACATACGACATTGGTCAAAACAACATTATGGAAACACGCATCCGTGATCTGTCTTCTGGCAAAAGATGCAAAATTCCACATTTTTGTAGAAAGGAGCTTAAGAATTCTACTACAGGGTTCTCTGATACGCTGAATCCAATTTATTGAAAACTACCAAGGCTATACTAAAACTGATTTGTACTTTCAGAAGTATGATTTTTATTTTTTATAACTGAAATAGATGTACAAAAACAAAATAATATCACAATTCAAATCAAACTTATAATGTAGGAGCAGCGTTAACCCCCCACCCATGAAACCCCTAAACAAATTTGAATGCCCAAATTCAAATACTTATTTTTTTCGTCAGCTTTTTGGTTAAGAGGAGAAACTAAAATGTCTTTTTTCAATTATTGACTCTATTAAATTATAAAAGGTACAAAATCCTTTTCACAGACCTAATTTTAAATGTTTTTTTTAATGCTTATTCGTCCTGATCCAGTTAGTTCTAACTAAAGCAAGGGGTCTGTTACGGGCCTAAGAACAAGATGGCATTATTTGTCTCTAAACTAGAAATAAGATTTAAGATGGTATCCTTTAGTCTTCACTTTCCATCCTCTCTTGGTAAACATGCTTTCATTAGTTAGCTACCAAAGCAGCCACGATAGTTCGTGCACTGAATTTTATTTTTCTAAAAAAGTTGTAAGTAATATTTTTGTTGGGCAAGGAGATGTCCTTACAAGCTGGGTGACTGTTTTTTCTGCGTATCCGTGTTCCCCATCAATTAACTAATAACAAGAGGTAATTAAATCACTGACAAATTTCAAAAGTACTGACAAATTCAATAGTACATCTGAAGATGTAAAGTCAAGGGGATTTCATAAGGAAAGAGAAGATCAAAAATGGAGTTTTTACAAGCTAAATGAAAATACTGAAGAAAACAAAGAAAAGGGAATGTTTGGAGAGAACAACCGACTCTCAGCTTCCGCGCTATCAGCGATTAGTTTTTGTTTTTCTTCGGTATTTTTCTTCTTTATATTATTTGTTCACGCTAAAGAAGAGAGGCGGTTGTTCTCTCGAAATATTCGCTTTCTGTGTTTTCTTCAGTATTTTCGTTTGGCCTTTAAATACCCCATTTTTGATTGTTTTCTTTCTTTATTCTATATCTGGCCAATGGTGTTTCGGAAATTATCTTCGTCAAGGGCACTTAGATCCATAATACCCCCTCCATTAGTTTCTTCGTTTGTTCACTTATTAACAAACGATAACTCAATTTATTCGTTGACACTTGTCGCATTTTATTACATATAAAACCATTTTATATTTAAAACACATAAATAAATCTATCTATATTCATAGATAGTACACAGGGACACAACTACAATGGCGCGTAACTAATATGGCACGTAACGACTTACGGACGCGGGGGGCGTGAAGCGCCCCCACCAACTAGGTGTTGGGGTGGCGCTTCACGCCATCCCAACAGCTATCTATATAATAATATAATATAAAAATAAGTTGTCTGTGTGTTATGTCTGTCGAGTGACGTCATGTTTGTGTGTCGACTGACGTCATGTTTGTCGACTGACGAAATTACGGACCGGGACATCGGGACACAAATGACGACCGGGACACCGGGACATAGGGAATATAAATGACGACCGGGACACTCAAAGAGAAAGCGACCGGGACACAAGGAATGTTCGATTAGCAATCACCATCAACAAAGCACCGGGACACAAATGACGACCGGGACACAGGAAATATAAATGACGACCGGAACACTCAAAGAAAAATTACAGACCGGGACACCGGAACACAAATGACGACCGGGACAAAAATGACGACCGGGACACTGGGACACAGGGAATATAAATGACGACCGCAACATTCAAAGAGAAATTACAGACTGGGACACCAGGACACAAATGACGACAGGGACACAGGGAATATAAATGACGACCAGGACACAGGGACACAACTACAACGGGGACTTCGGGGGGCACAGGGGGATATATAAATGACGACGGGGACACAGGGAATGTTTGATTAGCAATCACCATCAACAAAGCTCAAGGGCAATCATTAGAATAATGAGGTATAGATCTGAATACAGATTTTTTTTCCAATGGACAATTATGTCCAAGAATGTTGTATATTCGCAAGCTTTACGTAGTTAAAAATATATATATCTATCTATATTCACAGGTGGGACACATGGACACAACTACAAGGGCGCGTAACTAATATGGTGCGTAACGACTTACGCACGAGGGGGGGCTTGGGGGGGGGGGGGTTGCGAAGCGCCTCCACCAACTAGGTGCTGGGGTGGCGCGAAGCGCCACCCCTAAATCTAGTTTTTATATATATAGATAGCTGTTGGGGTGTTTCTTTCTCTTTGAGTGTCGTCATTTATATTCCCTATTTGCCGGTGTCCCGGTCGTCATTTGTGTCCCGATGTCCCGGTCCGTAATTTCGTCAGTCGACAAACATGACGTCAGTCGACACACAAACATGAGGTCACTCGACAGACATGGCTGTTGAATTGCGAGATATATATATATATATATATATATATATATATATATATATATATATATATATATATATATATATATATATATATATATATATATATATATATATATATATACTAGCTGTTGGGGTGGCACTTCTCGCCACCCCAACACCTAGTTGGTGGGGCACTTCGCTCCCCCCCCCAAGCACCCCCGTGCGCGTAAGTCGTTACGCGCCATTGTAGTTGTGTCCCTGTGTCACACCTGTGAATATAGATAGATTTATATATGTGTTTCAAACTACGTAAAAATTGCGAATATACAACATTCTTGGCTTTCCCACTATTGGGAGCTTTCCGTTTCCAATTGCCAGCAATTGATCTGAAAATGTTTGACCAGAGTCATCGTTTTGCAATCGGACACGCATATTTGTAGTCAATTCTAATATTTTTACGTGTGCCCATAAATTAGAATTTTTCAGGCAAGCATTCATTTCGTCTGCAGGAGTTAAACTACGTAAAAATTGCGAATATAAAACATTCTTGGCTTTCCCATTGTCTGTGCATACCCTCAAAAGGCCCTGTCAAGATTGTGGCCTCTATTAGGTTTTCCATTGTTTTTTTTGCGGCAAGTCGCGTGCCATTGCAAAGCTTTGGTGGGTTGATATTTCTTAAAAGTATTATTGATACACCTATTTTTAGTTGTAGTACGTGTGGTGGAAACCTTGAAAGATCTATGGAATTTAAAAATTCAGATGGATAATTAACCGCTTCATTTGGTTCCAAAACCGTGTCGACTGACTTGTAAAGGACTGCCTGGTCTCGAATCTTGGTCAAAACAATATTGTTGATTTCGTGGACGTCTATATTTTTGGGTGCGAGAATCGCTCTTTCACTTAGCCATTTATTATTTTTATAATTTTTTAGAATATTCAGAAATACTTTTTCAATCAATTCATTTTAGGACGTCACTAAATTACAGAATTCACCAGACAGTTGTATACGTCCCGAAATTGAGTCTACTGGGAGCTTTCCGTTTCCAATTGCCAGCAATTGATCGGAAAATGTTTGGCCAGAGTCGTCGTTTTGCAATCGGACACGCATATTTGTAGTTAATTTTAATGTTTTTACGCGTGCCCATAAATTAGAATTTTTCAGGCAAGCATTAATTTCGTTTGCAGGGGTTGATCTAGGTATTATAGGTAATGTTTGCCTGAAATCTCCCGCAAGCAATATTAATGTGCTGCCAAAGGGTTTCAAATTCCCTCGCAAATTTTTCAAACATTGATCCAGAGCTTCGAGCGATTTTTTGTGTGCCATTGTGCACTCGTCCCAAATAATAAGTTTACATTGCTGCAATACTTTACCCATCCCAGATGATTTGGAAATATTGCACGTGGGAGTTTCTGTAGAATGCAAATTCAGAGGCAATTTCAAAGCGGAATGAGCAGTTCTTCCACCAGGCAGCAAAATTGCGGCTATTCCTGACGACGCAATTGCCAACGCTATATCATTTTTTGATCGAATTGATGCCAGAGTCAGTTTTATCACAAACGTTTTGCCAGTACCTCCTGGCGCATCCAAAAAGAAAATTTCTCCTATGTTGTTATCGACACAATGCATTATCGTATCATAAATGTCTTTTTGTTCCGACGTTAACTTGGAAATGTTATTTTGTACATGCGACAATAGATCACTCGTACTGTAACTTTATTCACGATCCAATTGTACACATGTCGAAACAGCAGTGGTACGATTAGGTGAAGGCATTCCCAAATCCTGAAGAGGTTTGTTTGCCATACATACGCACAAATCTTCTATAATAACTAAAGTTTAGCTATAAATTTCTGATGTAAAATCAAAAGTCATATCTGACGTCTCTAACCGTTTTCGATGGAGTATATCGTCGGAAATTTTTTATTTAAATTTTTCAAATAACTCTGTAGGAGCTGGTGGAGAGCAAGTTGTTAGTATGATGCCAAACAATGCACGAATTAGACTTGGAGTTGATGGTAGTACCGTTACGCTTCTTTATTATTGCTGTTTTACCGCCATCTTCAGTAGATCTTCTTCTATATTGTGGGTAACTATCATTGCCAGTAATTGTGTTCGATACTAAAAGTCAAGGATATTACTTGGTCCACCTTCCTTTGGTCATGCATGGTGAATTTTCGTTCAGTGCACCGCAAGGTCCAGGTATCATATTTTTTACAACATTATCATATAACCCCTTATCGACATTTTCATCAGGTATTTCAGCGGAAATCACATCATCAATTTCGTTAGAAGTAATTTTATAATGTAACCAGATTAGTATATGTGCGTTTGGCAAACCTCGTTTTTGCCATTCCACTGAGTACATCCAGCATCGCACTGACCCAAACACTTCAAGTTTTACTATGTACTTCAAGGTTTACTATGTCGGCTCCATTCCAAAAAATGATAGGATATTGTAGGGCATCGTAACATCGATGAGTTTTAGCAATTCTTAACAACTGAGCGTTTCGCTTATGAAGAATAATATCTCGAGGTAAAAACTGATCATCGACCATAACGATTGCCACTTCGTCGATAGTTGGAGCATTGTATCTACGCACATGTTGGCCAGGAGGCGTTTTGTCAGCAGAAATAACAATTTTATGTGTATCAGTAGGCATCAAATCGATGGCTGTTTTGAACAGACGCACTAAATTATTATTTTCGTGGAAAAGATGTTGCAATTGGGAAACGATTGTCCTTTCAACGTTGGGAGAAATTTCGCAACGTGCATTCAATTCAGAATTTCTATCACTGATGCAGTACAATTGTAAAAATTTATGATTCTCGCCTGAGAAGGGTAGAAGGGACCCTGCTCTATGATAAATTTGCCCTTTTACTTTGAAAGTAGACATAAATTGATCTGGATTTTCGATTTGGGCTCCAAACGACGTCATTTGGAAACATGAGTTATATTTTCTGATTTGTGACAAAAAATGCTTAGATTCTGACGTAGTTCCACTAAGGAAAGTCTTCAATGGCTCTGATGGTGCAGCCAATAGAGGAAGTTTAACTTTTCCTGAGTCGCAACACATTCCCATTGTTTCACCATTGAATTTCAAGGCCTTGCAATAGGGACAAATTTTAGACATAGTCCCGATTTGAACACATCTACTCAAGCTATAATCATCGACTGGGCTGTACCTGAATGCCAGGCGGTAACTTTCAGGTTGCTCTGATTCCTCGGCACGCTTTCTTTTCTTACTTTCTCTATCAGCAACAATCCTGTTTTCTTGCTGTTCTTGTGATTCCTCGGCACGACTTCTTTTTTCACTTTCTCTTTTAGAAGCAAGTCTGGTTTCATGGTGCTCTGGTAGTTCCTCGGCACGCCTTCTTTTTTCACTTTCTCTTTTAGCAGCAAGTCCGCTTTCGCGTTGCTCTGGTAGTTCGTTGGCACGCTTTCTGTTCTTTCTTTCTCTATCAGCCTCAAGGCTGTTTCCTTGCTGTTCTTTTGATTCATCGGCACGCTTTCTTTTCTGACTTTCTCTATCAGCAGCAAGTTTTTTGGCATAGACTCTTTGAGCATCTTCCTCGGCTGTTGCCATTGTAAGTTCCTCAGTCATTTTAAAGTTAAACATTAATAGATTTCTACATGAACACATGTCTTAAATATCTTTAATGACGTCACCGTCATAACAAATATGATGACAACTAACTTCATGACGTCAGTCAACACACAAACATGACGTCACCTGACAGACACATCCACAGACAACTTATTTATATATATATATATATATATATACTAGCTGTTGGGGTGGCGCTTCGCGCCACCCCAACACCTAGTTGGTGGGGGCGCTTCGCGCCCCCCCCAAGCCCCCCCGCGCGCGTAAGTCGTTACGCGCCATAATAGTTACGCGCCATTGTAGTTGTGTCCCTATGTCCCACCTGTGAATATAGATAGATATATATATATATATATATATATATATATATATATATATATATATATATATATATATATATATATATATATATATATATATATATATATATATATATATATATGGTTTTAACTACGTAAAACTTGCGAATATACAACATTCTTTGCTGTCCAATTGTCTTTGCATATAAATAGATTGTCAGGTTTACCGACTCTTGAACATGCAACATATAATGGTCCATGGGAAAACAATCTGTATTCAGATCTATACCTCATGATTCTAATGATTGCCCTTGAGCTTTGTTGATGGTGATTGCTAATCGACCATTCCCTGTCCCGGTCGTCATTTACATCCCCCTGTTTCCCCCGGTGTCCCCGTTGTAGTTGTGTCCCTTTGTCCCGGTCGTCATTTATATTCCCTGTGTCCCGGTCGTCATTTGTATCCCGGTGTCCCGGTCTGTATATACATTCGTTTTTTAGTTTTGTTTTTCTCCTTTATTTTTTTCCTTTTTTTTCTTTTTTAGCTTATTTAGATTTTTAGATTTTTTAGTTTTTTTATTAGTTTTTAGTTTTTTTTTCTTTTTAGTTTTTTTGTCCCGGTTGTCATTTATATCCCCCTGTTTCCCCCGGTGTCCCCGTTGTAGTTGTGTCCCTGTGTCCCGGTCGTCATTTATATTCCCTGTGTCCCGGTCGTCATTTGTATCCCGGTGTACCGGTCTGTATATACATTCGTTTTTTAGTTTTGTTTTTCTCCTTTAGTTTTTTCCTTTTTTTTTCTTTTTTAGTTTATTTAGATTTTTAGATTTTTTAGTTTTTTTATTAGTTTTTAGTTTTTTTTTTCTTTTTAGTTTTTTTGTAGTTTTTACCTTCTTTTTAGTTTTGTTAATTTTTTTTTTACTTATGTCCTGGTCGTCATTTATACTCCCTGTGTCCCGGTGCTTTGTTGATTGCTAATCGAACATTCCTTTTGTCCTGGTCGCTTTCTCTTTGAGTGTCGTCATTTATTTTAGCTTATTTTTCAGTTTTTTCCTTTTTTTTAGTTTTTTTTTATTTTTTATTGTTTTTAGTTTTTTACCTTTTTTTAGTTTTTTTAGTTTTTTAGCTTTTTTACTTTTTTTATTAGTTTTTAGTTTTTTTTGTAGTTTTTGCCTTTTTTTTAGTTTTTTCAGTTTTTTTTTTTAGTTTTTTATTGGTTTTTACCTTTATTTTAGCTTATTTTTCAGTTTTTTCCTTTTTTTTAGTTTTTTTTAGTTTTTAGTTTTTTACCTTTTTTTAGTTTTTTTAGTTTTTTTAGTTTTTTAGCTTTTTTATTTTTTTTATTAGTTTTTAGTTTTTTTTGTAGTTTTTGCCTTTTTTTAGTTTTTTCAGTTTTGACGTCACCTGATCCAGTTTTTTCAGGTGACGTCACCTGACACATCCACAGACAGACAACTTATTTTTATATAGATAACTAGCTGTTGGGGTGGCGCTTCGCGCCACCCCAACACCTAGTTGGTGGGGGCGCTTCGCGCCCCCCCCAAGCCCCCCCGCGCGCGTAAGTCGTTACGCGCCATAATAGTTACGCGCCATTGTAGTTGTGTCCCTATGTCCCACCTGTGAATATAGATAGATATATATATATATATATATATATATATATATATATATATATCTATATATATAAAAATAAGTTGTCTGTGGATGGATGGATGGATGGATGTGTGGATGGATGTGTCAGGTGACGTCACCTGAAAAAACTGGATTAGGTGACGTCAAAACTGAAAAAACTAAAAAAAGGCAAAAACTACAAAAAAAACTAAAAACTAATAAAAAAAATAAAAAAGCTAAAAAACTAAAAAAACTATAAAGGTAAAAACCAATAAAAAACTAAAAAAAAAACTGAAAAAACTAAAAAAAGGCAAAAACTACAAAAAAAAACTAAAAACTAATAAAAAAAGTAAAAAAGCTAAAAAACTAAAAAAACTAAAAAAACTAAAAAAAGGTAAAAAACTAAAAAAAATAAAAAATAAAAAAAAAATAAAAAAAAGGAAAAAACTGAAAATAAGCTAAAATAAAGGTAAAAACCAATAAAAAACTAAAAAAAAAAAAGGAAAAAACTAATAAATGACGACACTCAAAGAGAAAGCGACCAGGACAAAAAACTAAAAAAAAAGGCAAAAACTACAAAAAAACTAAAAACTAATAAAAAAATAAAAAAGCTAAAAAACTAAAAAAACTAAAAAAAGGTAAAAAACTAAAAAAACTAAAAACTAAAAAAAAACTAAAAAGGTAAAAACTAAAAGAACTAAAAAAGAAAAAAATAAATGACGACACTCAAAGAGAAAGCGACCAGGACAAAAGGAATGTTCGATTAGCAATCAACAAAGCACCGGGACACAGGGAGTATAAATGACGACCAGGACACAAGTAAAAAAAAAAAATTAACAAAACTAAAAGAAGGTAAAAACTACAAAAAAACTAAAAAGAAAAAAAAACTAAAAACTAATAAAAAAACTAAAAAATCTAAAAATCTAAATAAACTAAAAAAGAAAAAAAAAGGAAAAAAATAAAGGAGAAAAACAAAACTAAAAAACGAATGTATATACAGACCGGTACACCGGGATACAAATGACGACCGGGACACAGGGAATATAAATAACGACCGGGACACAGGGACACAACTACAACGGGGACACCGGGGGAAACAGGGGGATATAAATGACAACCGGGACAAAAAAACTAAAAAGAAATAAAAACTAAAAACTAATAAAAAAAACTAAAAAATCTAAAAATCTAAATAAGCTAAAAAAGAAAAAAAAAGGAAAAAAATAAAGGAGAAAAACAAAACTAAAAAACGAATGTATATACAGACCGGGACACCGGGATACAAATGATGACCGGGACCCGGGACACAGGGAATATAAATGACGACCGGGACACAGGGACACAACTACAACGGGGACACCGGGGGAAACAGGGGGATAACCTGACAATCTATTTATATGCAAAGACAATGGGACAGCAAAGAATGTTGTATATTCGCAAGTTTTACGTAGTTAAAACCATATATATATATATATCTATATTCACAGGTGGGACATAGGGACACAACTACAATGGCGCGTAACTATTATGGCGCGTAACGACTTACGCGCGCGGGGGGGCTTGGGGGGGCGCGAAGCGCCCCCACCAACTAGGTGTTGGGGTGGCGCGAAGCGCCACCCCAACAGCTAGTATATATAAATATATATAAATAATATATATATATATATATATATTCACAGGTGGGACATAGGGACACAACTACAATGGCGCGTAACTAATATGGCACGTAACGACTTACGCGCGCGGGGGGGCTTGGGGGGGGCGCGAAGCGCCCCACCAACTAGGTGTTGGGGTGGCGCGAAGCGCCACCCCAACAGCTAGTATATATATATATATATATATATATATATATATATATATATATATATATATATATATATATATATATATATATATATATATATATATATATATATATATATATATATATATATATATGGTTTTAACTACGTAAAACTTGCGAATATACAACATTCTTTGCTGTCCCATTGTCTTTGCATATAAATAGATTGTCAGGTTTACCGACTCTTGAACATGCAACATATAATGGTCCATGGGAAAACAATCTGTATTCAGATCTATACCTCATGATTCTAATGATTGCCCTTGAGCTTTGTTGATGGTGATTGCTAATCGACCATTCCCTGTCCCGGTCGTCATTTACATCCCCCTGTTTCCCCCGGTGTCCCCGTTGTAGTTGTGTCCCTGTGTCCCGGTCGTCATTTATATTCCCTGTGTCCCGGTCGTCATTTGTATCCCGGTGTCCCGGTCTGTATATACATTCGTTTTTTAGTTTTGTTTTTCTCCTTTATTTTTTTCCTTTTTTTTCTTTTTTAGCTTATTTAGATTTTTAGATTTTTTAGTTTTTTTATTAGTTTTAGTTTTTTTTTCTTTTTAGTTTTTTTGTCCCGGTTGTCATTTATATCCCCCTGTTTCCCCCGGTGTCCCCGTTGTAGTTGTGTCCCTGTGTCCCGGTCGTCATTTATATTCCCTGTGTCCCGGTCGTCATTTGTATCCCGGTGTACCGGTCTGTATATACATTCGTTTTTTAGTTTTGTTTTTCTCCTTTAGTTTTTTCCTTTTTTTTTCTTTTTTAGTTTATTTAGATTTTTAGATTTTTTAGTTTTTTTATTAGTTTTTAGTTTTTTTTTTCTTTTTAGTTTTTTTGTAGTTTTTACCTTCTTTTTAGTTTTGTTAATTTTTTTTTTACTTATGTCCTGGTCGTCATTTATACTCCCTGTGTCCCGGTGCTTTGTTGATTGCTAATCGAACATTCCTTTTGTCCTGGTCGCTTTCTCTTTGAGT